>NW_028259156.1:14228000-14530000 GCF_977971745.1 Zootermopsis nevadensis
ATTTGAAAGCTTGCCATAGCATGAGACAGTGAACTACAAGAGTAGCCACACTTAGTGCTAATGAGACTCACTTGGGAGCGTCCTCTACATTCCTGCCAAGTATGCCAGGGCAAGTAGTATCTTGCAAACTAATTGCATTGCAGTCCAATGGCTTTACTCTTACTAGTGTTACAAACGTTTATCTCTAAAGGACACAATCAAAAATTTAACGAACTTGTCCATTATAGCGAGATTTCGAGTTCTTGCGGCAGCGGTTGTAAAGATGGCTGTCTTCTTGTAGAAATTCACCGACAATCTGATATTCAATTCCCTATTTTACACTTTATCACGCGATCTCACGCCGTAGTTTAAAATCTGGCTTAGATTAACAGAATTAAGTGAAGAAACATTGCCTCATCGAACAGCTGCGAACCTCAAAATGTTATCTCCCGGTGTTGCACCGACAGTATCTGTGTAATTTAGTATCTTACACTCCGCTACATTAAAAGCTTCAATGACTTTATGTCTTGACAAGTGGCCCATAAAATATCGTGCTGTTGATAATTGCTTAATGGAGTGAGTGTTCAGGAAGGAAATTCTCTAAATTTTGTTATGTGTGGCATCAACAGACAGACAAATTTAAAGAAAATCCTCATTTCCAGTAGATTTGAGTAAATCGTATTTCAACGGTTATGGCTGAAGAAATATATGAATGTGTTCGAATGCCTTTTCTCATTCTGATTAAATGAAAATTATCTTCGATGGTGCAACGACAAATGATACGTTTTTATATAAACATAAAATAAAATGCACATGATTCGTGCCTATAACATGTTCAATTACATTTTGTTGTAATTTAAAACCCCTACTTTGATGATGTCGTATTGGCTTTGTGAGTACCGATTTATAGTAAATCAACTACAAAATTTAGTTTTCAAAATACAAGGTGATTCAAAATTCCCTGTGCACACACAAGCCATAGATGTCGCAAGTGAAATTTACGTGTTACAGGTACTTCACATCCCACTTTCAACAATTTTTAGTCTTACAGCTGCTTACAGGAATTCTTTGTCATCTTTGGCACCGACACCAAAGACTCATTTTTTAAAAATATATTACGCCAATTTCTTCGCAGTTACAATTATTTTACATTTAGTAAATTTCACATGAAGTTTGATTTCAGTTACATTGACGTCACAAGAATTATTATGCACGGTGAAGCAGTCCTATGTTTTGAATAGCAAAATATAATTACCATTAATAAATGAAAAGCTGATATCGGATGGAGTCGTTATTCAGTTCAGAAACTGCTGCCGTCAATTTTGCTCTGAGAAACACGAACTTTGCCAATTATTTTGTATAGTTCTTTCATAAGGCATACGTTTACTGAAAGTTGGTGGGAGTCTCTTGAAAAACGATCACCTAACATACAGAGATATTTACACAAGCACGTATCAGAATATACTCCACGAATTGCGGCACGACCTACTGAAGATCTGACTGACCCGGCGTTAGATAGCGCCGGATAGCCGATATGAGTTTTTCTGGAGTTTACCCGATGAAGTAGCTTCTAACTTAACTAACGAGTTACTCATTGGTATCATTACACGTTCAAATTTTGTACTAGATTACAAGAAAAAATTATTCTCTTGGACGTTACATTCATACACATAATTTTTACTTTAAGTTTGTTGTTTATGTGATTATTTTGCTAGATGGACTCCAAACTTAAATGTTTCTATTGCTGATACTGTGTGGTTTTTATTAACTGTCGATTTGGGTACCTATGTTAAAATTTCATTTTCATATTTCTCCTCTCGTTTTAATTATTTATTATCATATTTTATAAAATTATTTATTATGGGTTATTTTAATCTCCCCCACAGATGAGTAATCAGTTACGATATGAATTAAACTCTAAATCCTAAGTTAATTCATAATTGAAATGTTAGATAAAAGGAAAAAGAACATGCTATTTATAAAAATAATTAAACCAACAAATAAACCACGTGTTACTTGTAGAAAATGGTTTCTGTAACGTCAGAAAGGAAACATAATGCCCTCAGTCCAAGCCGCGATTCGCTCCAGTACCCTGCCCCCTTTCGTTTCTATTTAACAAGTTACGATACCCTTCAATTTTCATAATTCTATCGATGTATCTTGATGTGATCGCGTAAACTGCAACGGAGACTACGTCACGACTAACGATCGTCGCCTTGAGTGCGTAAGTAGCAAGCACGTACTTAGCAACAACCGGAAATCAGACTCCTACTGGAGCCGACACGAAAGCGTGTCATCATTAATTTCTGTTTTATACGAAGAAATGCAGACAGGAAGACACTGTTTCGAAAAAAGAATTACTGTGCTCTGTTCATAAGGGGAAACAATTATTTTCTCTTCTGTCGCTGTAAGTAGGGCACTTCCAAAGGGAAAGAGGTGATAATGATAAGATGAAGAAACAGAGTAGTAATAATAATAATAATAATAGATAAAGAGAAGTAGTCTTAGAAATGTGAAGCGTATTTCGTATTTTAAATTATATGACACTATTTCTGTGCAGAATTTAAATTCGGTTTATAGTGTAATTTAAGGCGCGTTGTTTTGTATAAAAATAATAATCATTCTACTCTCTCCAGAACACGCACTTCACCCAAACATATGAAACAGTAGACAGTTATCATAAGTGACAAAAATAAATTTGCGAATGTGAGTTTACCGTTAATCTGTTCGTGTATGCGGGTATCAATAAGCGCGCGCCCGCGAGGATAATAAATAATAATAATAATTCATTTATTAAAGTGTTTGCTAACAGCGAGGAGCCAATGACAGGCAAACACTGATAATACATACAAATAATAGTAGAATAATAATAAAAAATATTACCCAAACAGATAAACTAAATACATACATGTACAATATTAAAAATAGCAGCCAAATACAGGCAACACACAAAATAAAAATAATATTGTACACAAAGACAAATAAATGAAAAAATTCAAATAATAGCAAATAATCCACCTACGTAGACACTAATATAAATATGAAAAAACACTAAAGAAATACGAGGAACAAAATAGCAAAAATTAAACTAAAAACAAATAACCAAGCTAGATCACCTATCAAGACAACCCATCTAGATAATTTCCCTTATTGAAAAAGTGCCTTCAAAGGAGACAATGTTTATGCTAAATACGTCCAAAGATTTGCATACGTCATTTGCAGCGATGACGCACCTGGCTGAAGGACTATGTCTTAGCGCACTACTCGCACTAAAAGTAGAAAATTCTCTTATTTGCCTCGCCGGTACACGTATACCAACAGTGTCCATAATGGAATGGCAATTTATTTTGCCTTAAAGACATTAACAATAAATAAAGCAACGAGATGTGGCCTGGAATAAAGTGTTCTAAAATTTAAAGTAGTCAAAATCGATTCATACTTACGTGGGATATTAAACTGAAAAAATCGATAATTGCACAAACTGACAAATTGCCTTTGAATATTTTCTAATTTATTAAAATCTGCCTGTGTAAGATTATTCCATATGACCGAGGCATACTGAAACTTTGACCTAATTAAAGCATTGTATAGAACAACAAGGCTGTCTAGAGAGCAAAAATTATATGTAATAAAATGAATAAGCCCTAAGGTCCTTAGTGCCTGTGTATGAACAAAATTGACATGACAACGATAATTATTATTATATTTTGTGGGAATATATGGACCTACTGTTCGCTTCGGTAAACTAAGGAATAAAAATTAAATTTTTAAACTAAAATAAAATATACTTCATTGAATTACTAACACGTATATGATCCTCAAAGTGCCATAAAGGAATAGGCATTTTAAAGTTAAAATATTACAGACGTTTTAAGTGAAATAAGGAAAAGTGGATAAATATACGGTATTTTTTATAAGTTGCTAGAGACATGACTGCGATCTGAAAATAAATCTCTCAGCTTCTTTTAGCATCGTCACTGTCAACAGTCACAAAAACCATTGGACCAGGTACACTGAAACAAGACAGAGGAATGGGAGTTTTAGCCAGCTAGCAGAAGTTTGGAGGTACTTCACCCACCCCCATTCAATTTTAAGAATGGGGGCAATATGAGGGAACTCTCATTCAACCAGTCTACAGGCAGGATGAAATGACCGCGACAAAATACAGTCTGCCTCTGTTCTGCTGCTACTACTCCAACACTACAAGGGCTGCTTCAAGAATTGCACAGATTCCTCTCCATTTAGAAGAGATAACATTGGAGATGTCCAGAACTGAGCTTCAAGCTACACACGAGTTTAATCAGACTGATGTCACTTTACTGCAGAACCGAACGCTGAAAGAATCTCGTTAAGACATCGGCCCATTTAAAGAAGCGCTTCTGTTCTGCTAAAGCCTTTCAAAACATTTCTGATGTTCTCTCTGAAGTTAAAAGTACGCTGTTCTGGAGTATGGAAACCAGTTAAAGGAGTTCGGTTATGTCAGATCACATCAGTATGAAAATAATTATGTAAGGTTCGGTCAAGTCCACGCCTTTGAAATTTCAAAATCACATTTTGCCCATTTCTTGTCACCATTATTTCTTCCGAACTGTTAGTATCTGAGTGATTATATTCATATCACGTTGAGATCAGTCATAGGCCAAGGCCAATCCAAGGTGACGACAATATCAGCCCAGGAGATTGCGGAATACAGACCTCTAAAAATTTCAAGGTCATATCTAGGTCATTTCTTCCCACCGTTATATCTGCCGAAATGTGAGAAACTGAACTACCAGATTCATGTCAATTAGAGGTCACGTGTAGGTCAAGTCATGTCAAAGTCACGGTAATATCAGCTCAAGGGTTTGAAGAATAGTGGCATTTAAATTTTTGTAGGTCACTTCAACGTCATTTGTCATCCTTATTTTCTTCCGTTGAAGTCGTGGGATTTCGCAGGCTTAAGCTTTTAATCTTTTACCTATTTTAGGAGCCTAACTGTACAAGAAATATTAGGGAAACTCTAACGTTAAGTCTCTTCCAGTATTAGGCTTGTGATTGTTATTTTTATTAGACTTCTTCTCAAAATGCAGTGGCAAACTGAATAATTGACGATTTTATATACAATTCCGTAAAGAAAAATAAAATCCCCCTTTTTCAATATTCCTAAGCCTGTTTTAATAATACGACCTTTATAATTTTATTTACTTATAAATGTTCCTTATAGTGAAATTGTCTCGGAACTCCTACTATGAATATCGTATCAAACGGTCTGCCATTATGCACACGTTCTTGTGTTGGGCACAAAAATTAGAGCTGGGAACATCCGAATATGAAACGTACTGCTGCAGTCAAATGGCAAACAGAATCAATACACAGGCACGGACTTATTAAAATGAAAGCACCTTCTTTCTTACCAGTCTTTGCAATTCAATTTTAACTTCTCATATTTAATGTACGAACATGTATTTGAATTAATTAAATTTGTATTATCATTAAATAAGAGGATTCCGTCCATTAAATACTAACTTTTATGTAAGTAATTTGTGAACAGATATTAGTACAAAATATAAGCATTTACGTATAAACATAATAGATGGGCGGGCGGATTTCTAAATCTCAGCATGACATCTCATAAATGCGTGCTTAAATATGCTAAGAAAAGTTTGAAAAGTCAGTTCTATTAGCCAGCTTATAAATTACAACTGCGATGATTAATTATACATTCGGAGACCAGGAAAACTCAAATAAATAAAATAGGTGGCAAGAAGCCAAAACTGGGGCAGTTGTCTCCTAATACTTGTTAAAACAGCGGCTAGTGCCTGCGAGCGCCCGCAGAGGGCGATAGTGACACTTATCGTTCTGAAGTCTGTATATCACCCCAGACAGTGTCCACTTTAATTGTTCCTCAGGTTGTAAACTTTAGCCTTGGGCGCAATGACAGTTGTCCAAATATTGGATAACATAGTACCCGCTATATACACTTCATCTCTGTCGACTGCAGGAGCCAACGACCCGCATTAAATCCAAAATATTGAATAAAATGCCAGAGAGTGCAGAGACATATTAATCAATATGAAAATTGTCTACGAAACAAAAAATTAAATTACAGGCAATTTACATTTTGACACTTATGTTAAATCCTTAAAAATTCTGACAGTTTTAAACCGAAAACCAATCATTTGAGTACATGAGCATTATATATATCATCCATCGTCCATTACAGCATCCTACGCAGTACAATGTGGCAATAAATTCCGCTACAATGATGATACAAATTCCTGACCTAGAAGAAACCGTTATACAAAACACACAAAATATGAGCTCGTTCTTTTCAGTGTGATTGAAACTTCAGTATCTAAGTCAAAATACAAAATGTTTACGACCGTTTCTTAGTATCATCATCATCATCATGGCTGCCTGGAATTCTAGACGAGTGTTATGCAACCGATGTGCCCCAGAAAACTGGTGTGCCGCCATAAGATTTCAGGTGTGCCGCGAAATTTTATAACAAATTATGTATTTGCACGTTACATTTAGAAAAGGTCAGTATCTAGTCTTTCGTTATTAGAATTTGTAATACATCCCCCTCTCTTCGGGAAGCGAAATTTTGTGGTGTGCCTTTGACAAATTAGAGTGTGTCGCGTATGGTCTAAAGAGAGGAGACAGTGAATATGCAAAATAGTAGCAGACCGCAGGAGTTGGTAACACAATATCTTTGGTTCTTAATCAGATAACACTTGCAAATGTACAAAAACAATAGAATTGTATGCTATCAAGGCACATAATTTAAGACTTCCGACTGTGTCAAGTTCCACTATCGCAACGTTGAATGCAATTTGTAAAATTTTCATTTTATGACACCTTCATAAAGCACTTTTATTCACAAAATGTTTTTCATTCCGCCGTATAGTATTCCATTTCCGTTGTCGCACTTTTTTTAACGTACGTGTTTCATTGCAATTTTGAATTCCTGAAACACATAAAAATAGACAGCCTCAAGGATAGTTAGCTCTGGTTTTATTACTTCTCGCAACCACATATTTACCTTCAATAAGAGAGCATTTCTCCCCATAAGAAACAGCATAAAGTATAATTTATTTAAATAAGGATGGGGGAAGTGCTTTAGAAGTTAAACAAACTCTACAACAACTGTGGTTCTAATCCAACTATTAAAAATGTCGGTTCAAAGACCTTTCTCTTTGACGTCAGTGTTTCCAAAGTACACTTCAGTGGTAGAAATCCGTTACGTTGGATTCTTTGACCACTGCTTAAATAAGAATACGTCTCTGTCTCCTTAACTTAAACATAATACATGTAGAACATCATAAAATATCTCTGTTTCCCTGGTATCTTCCATACAGTGCACAGACAGACTTACGTCTGGTCGTTTCGTATTTCTGACGGACAGAAACACTTTCAACATAATAACCTTTGCATATGGGGAGGTCTGGGCATTTAAGAACACAGGCACCGAAAGACGGAAGGCAGAACAAATTCCTTTTACAAACTACAAGAATAGATCAACGAAATACAGATACCTGGAAGAAGTCAAATGTTCTAAATATTGTCCTGAATTCAAATTCTCCGGAAAGGACAGACCACAACACCGATACAGAACGAAGACAAAACAGAACACTAAAGCACGCAGTGGATTACAGACTGTTAAGGCGAAGAACAAGCAATAGAGCCTAATCCTCCAGAGTTCATGATGACTATGATTTCTGTAAGTACAAAATGTCGTACGTTACACAACTGGCCTATTCACTTTCTGGCCCAGACTGACAGGTAACTGTTCTCCTATGGAAGTGGAGAATAATATGGCCCACGGCTTCCATATACTGAACGCCAACTGAACACTGAGTGCAAAATACAATGCGCACTCCTTCACTTCTACGCTATTTTGTTTCCAGTTTTGTTACGAGTGTAAAATATCTGTCCTCTGATATATATTTGTCCAGCAAATAAATTTAACAGATGTAATAATAGCTTTGTTGCTTTCTCGCTCGTACTGTTCTCGTATAATCGTGAAAAACAATCTCAAAATATTTTCCCTTTTGTGAGATTTTGTATATATTAGGATAGTATGACAATTCAGATTTAATGGCAATGAAACACACTTCCGAACCATTTAATACAATATTTCTATCGCTGACTTGTATGTATTTCACTTACTTTCACCTTGCAACCCTTCCAGCCCATAATTAGGCGTAAGATTCATCGTCAAAAATAAGTGTCATCCCAGATTCATTCTATCCTGGATTCTTGAAGCACGTTTTTCATCTTGTAATTAATTTTCATCCCCAAACATTTACATTTATGACAATGTTTTACGGTGTCGTATCTTTCGAAAGATAAATTGTGTCCGCGATTCCCGGTTGAGAGATATTTTTGCATTTGCTGAATTTAATGTGAAACCCATGTTTCATATAACCCTCGTAATTTCATTTTATCTTTATTTTCCCACTCGATGAGAAGAATAATACAGTATACCGAAGCTAGCATTTCTGTCAACTGTGAGTAAACGTTGGGGGGGGGGGGGGGGGAAGAAGAAAGACGACGAACGTGGTATTGGAAGACGACGATAAAGGGGACAATATACACATCCGGCAGCAAAGAACTGTCACATAAAGCCGTCCATCTAACGAGGACGCCTTCCTTTCAACGTCCTAATTGTGCTGTTTTTATTTTCACACTTCAGTAAGCCCTGAGACTAAAGATATTTTCAAATTTTCCCGCTGCCATGACAATGACAAGACACAAATATCCTCCGGTTGACTTTCAAAGTAAAGTGGAGTCAAACTCCGGGGTTTCACGCCCACAGCGTTACCTTTGTCCAAAACTGGCAACGTTTCTGTACATCGAGCGTATTTATTTCGAAATAAACAACATATAATTAATGTTTTCTAAATCACTGGAATATAAAAAAATCTGTTCCTTATTCGGAGAATCTCATTAGTTAACCCATTCCGTCAAGAACACTAATGCATTAATGTATTGTCTACCAAGAGTCGTTTGAAAAGAGGCAAATCTTACGAAAACCATCACGTGGGTGCGGAAACTCATAACCAACTATTTCTTCTAATTCAACACTGAATCCTTTCGTTCCTCAATTTTCCCACACGCACACACAAATATAAATTTCACTGAAGCACCTCTCCACTTTATTTAACTGAAATTTAAAACAGCCGTACACAGGCAACTACTTAACGTGCATATGAAACACATAATTTATTAAAACTAAAACATGCGGGACCGCAAATCGTGTATAATTCGAGAAATGAGTAGGGTCCCATGAAAATCAAAAAATACCGCGTCCCGCGAGTTTTACATGCCTGATCTAAAACCTTTAGATGATCACAGGAGGAACCAATCAGACGCCATGCAGCAGATCCAATTTTATATATTTTTTTATTTTAAATACTCGAATACAATAAAGGTCACAGTCAAGTGCTTTCTCAACGTTTCCAGACAAAACAATCTCCTGATACTCGTTCCGTGTAAGTATTGGGGTGGGAGTCAATCCACCATACCCCGACTTGGCAACGTAAAACCGAAGGAATTGGTCGTCGTATTTAATTCGTTAAAGAAATCAAGCTCAAAATAAATGTCGTCTGTACTGCTAAAAGTAATGTTAACAGGAGCACAATTTATTAAGCGTTGAGAACGAAAAATGTTATAGCATTTTTATAATTAAAAACGCTTCGTCTTTCTCTAAGCGTAACTTAATATTTTATCTTCCACGTGAGAATCGTATAATTTAATGGTCTATCCTTATCATTCATCAATTATATTTAATGTAATGGTCTATCCTTGCTGTTCTTCTCCAATTATATTAATTGAAGTCGTACCTCTTACACAGACTGGTCTATAGAAACAAATCATGACTTGGTTTGTCATTTTCCAGCTTTCGTTTCCTCCTTCTGCTTTGCTCATGCAATTATCCAAGCTCAGTCTATAGTCAATGTAATTTGCTTAATTTAATTCATCAGTATTCATGTGTTTTATGTTCACGCACTTCGTATTTTCATCTGGCACGTTTTCACATTTTTTATTATAATCTAATTCCTTTCCTTTTACTCGTGAATCAAACAATCTAAAAACGCTTACAAATTCAATATATGATAAAGATATTTTCCATTAATATTACGACACACTGATGGTAAAAAAAAACCTTTCACGTAGCACCCAAAACAGACAATAATATTTTCAAGTTGTCAATTATATAATCTGAGAAGTATCATTACAGCATTTAATCCCGATTGCAACGTAAAATAAACTCGAATACAAAAATAATACGCTATTAATAAATCTAATAGACACTATAATAACAAATTAAAATAAACGTATAAATTATTAGCGAAATTAATTAGAAGAAAAGAACTCTGTGAGACTTCTAAAATTTAGTATTTACAAAAGTTTCCTATTTGTAACATATCGTCATTCCAAAAATTTTAGTCTGCTTGTACTCTATTCTGAAGCATTCAAGAGAAGTAGGCGTCAAAGTTCTGCCAGAACGTCTTCTTCTATTACCGCAAACACACTGAGAGACAAATTCTACATCATTTCTCCGGCCATTTCAACTTCACTCATACGAGAAGTTGCCATGGTAACTCGAAAATTGCAGTGACTAAAAGAAGCGTATCAGAATCACAGACCCTAAAGTGATAATTCCGACAGCATAAAAATCAATAACATCACTATTAATATATTCCGTTTACAAAAAATTTCGTCTTAGCGGTTATGACCTGACAAGCCGAATGTTTGACTTCTTTTTCCTGTAAAAGAAGGAATTCGGCTACAAAAAAAATGGATTATGTCGATCCCTTTCAGAAAAAGAGCTGCAATTTTACTCTGTCGTCTGATCTCTTTCAAAGTAGAACAAAAAACACAAATTCGATATGAACGCTACTTCAGAAACTAATAAAAGTGACGAGAAAAAACTGATATCTGCCTATAAGTCTACACGGAGTCATAAAAATACACTCCCGACTCCCTGGATGACTGAACTAAACTTAGATTCGTAAAAGCAAAAGCCTTCTCAGATACTCCAAGAATTCTATACGATGTGTCCATTATTAGAAAATGAATTTGAATGTTCAAAAATTGTCCACTTGAATTACTCCATTTTCGTTTACTTATATTATCTCGTTCACAGCGTGACGTCACTGAATCAGACCGCATTAAGGATTTATACAGTACCTGTTCTGCTTCATAGCCTCATTTTCTGTTGTATTTCGAATTCGGTAGCGCAAATGTTTAGGCACGGGAACCAAATCTACGAGAATCTCATATAAATGTAAATCCCATTTCATTAAGGCTTACATCTATTAAGACTGCAGACTGGGTTATTATACAGATGTAAAAATCTTACTCAAATCCCGAAGAAGTTCCCTAGCATATGTTTCCATACATGAGGCTTTTGAATTAATACACACCTACAATTCAGAACTATTTTTCGGAAAGAACTTAACTTATGGACGGGTGTGTACCTATGAGTGACTGCCTCACTGATTAGCTAATTATTTATTAAAATTATTGCCGGCACGTGTGGGCGCCGTAGGACGCGTAGCCTCTGTCTTGCCTTCAGACGTCACGGCAAAATCGAAAACCCCAATCAATTAAAATATTTAATACCGACTGATTCGGAAAGTTAAGGTTACGTAGGCAATCAGACAGAGGATTTCACAGTCCACAGGTTTCTCGTTTTTAATACAAACCGCAAGAGAACTGCAAAATATGAATGAATAATTATCGATTGTGTATTTCTGTATGTTGCACTAAACGGTCTAATACTTTGTGTCTGCTTTAAAATCAAGAATAACTTAGCCAGCATGACATCAGAATTTGTTATATCGATACCTCGCTTGCCACGTGAGATAATTCGCTTGTGTTTTGGCTCGAAAATATAATAATAACATAACTTGGATTAATTTTGCTATACTTCCCAGATATTACAATTTTAAACCCTATAAGATTATTTACTAGAAGTATCGGAACTACAAAATTAAATAAGAACAATTTTGATTGTTTATACCATAACCACTCTCTCTCTCACCAAATGACCTCTTATGCAAAAGTTATGGCATCGATTTAACTTCTGGTTAAAGGGGCTCCATTCCACTGTAAAAGTAACATAATACATCGAATCTGTTGCTATGTTAAGAGCACAACTAAAGTTTATTTTAACTGGTTCGGTTATATTTAGGTATGAAAAAGGACCTTTTTTACAACGTTCAATGTTGTTACGTCGTACGTTATAATTTGGAGGTGGAGAAACTGCAGCCCTATTTTACGTAAAATGCTTTAATTCAGATTTCAAATTAAGCTCGCTTAAGAAACTGTATTATTCCTTCTTCTCTTATCAGTCATTCAAGCCTTATTAATTAATTATGAATGTCTTAGAACAATATAGTCTATTGGTTAAGATTATGCGTCATTAAATTACACTTATGACATAATGGAATCCTTAATGGTCATTCCTGTGTGATTATTCTCCTCCTCATAGGAACGAACAAGAAGAAAGTGGAAACACAAATCACAGAAGCATGCTTCTCTTGTGTTACTACGCGTACCAGCAATTTACATGACATAGTAAAATTATAGTCATATAGTCATATGGCTGTTCAAAATTACGGGTATGTTCGAACACCAAACTATGGGATCTTCCCTTAATTGTGAAATTTCCATGGGCTGTAACAGTGCCAAAGGTTGTGAATTCTATAGGCAGAAAACAAATCTACGATGCCTCCAGCAAACAAAGACTCAGAACAAAGTTCTGAATTATTTTTTTAAGAATTCCGTTCTATGTCTTCAGGTAAGGATAATCCATCCCCTCGTATATTCGAAGGACTCCGAACTATGAATAGGCTAAAACTATGTAAGAAGGGTTTGGAGGTCATGTGTGATAACGAATATCTTCGGGGTTGTAGGATAGCCCTGATAATTGAGGCAGCAAGACCACTGAAACGTTGGTAAACGTCTACCAGACTACACAGCGCTACAACCCAGAAGACAGCTGTAACTAAGTACCTCCATTCTCAACATCAGCCTACAATAGTG
Organism: Zootermopsis nevadensis; assembly: GCF_977971745.1. Lineage (NCBI taxonomy): Eukaryota > Metazoa > Arthropoda > Insecta > Blattodea > Termopsidae > Zootermopsis > Zootermopsis nevadensis. The sequence goes on from NW_028259156.1 coordinate 14,241,018, forward strand.
CCATAAAACTTCCTCATAAACCAAAATTCGTAGCCTTGGAAGTACTTCATAAAGGCCGACCTATTCTGTTCATTCACTTCACAATCATATCCATTGTTGTATGTTTATTGTTACTAAAAAATCGAACTGCAGACTTCACACTACGTGGAATCAACTTCTTTACGACTTTATATTTGTAATCATTAAACACATCGAAACACTTCAAAAAAAAAACAGATCGTGATGGTGTTCTTATTGTTTATTTTGAGCGATAACATTTTTTGGAGACGACTGATAGTACGATTTGATCTTCCGAATATTTTGGACCTATAAAAAACAAAAATTATAGACTTGCCCAACAGATTTCAGTAGACTCCCTAATTCCAAACGTAGTCTAATAACACTCAGTAGTTTCGGAGATAATATCACGAGGATGTAAATTGCTGAAATCAAACAGAGTATTATGTTCATTAAAATAGAGGAGTTACAACAAAGACTTCCCGTCTTCATTCTTTGCATCGTGTCTGTTGGAATTTCCACCAGCAGACTTAGGAAGGAGCCGAGAAGTCAGTAACACTGATGTTCTTCAATTGTGGAATCCAATGATCCGTCTTTTACTGCCACTGGAAGGGGAAAAGAGGGGGGAGGGGGCATTGAATAAGATGAAGAAGAGTGATGTCCATTTCAAACTGCCTCATACCCAAACAGAACTTAATTTCGGTCTCATTGCGAACGAACGAACAAAACTTCGCTAGCGACACTTTGTGTTTTTAGAGGCTTCAAATGAAATACGATTACTAATTTACCAGCATCGAGTCAGGGACATAAAACTTTCACAGTAGGGAACGAAAACTGTTTCTGAGCTTTCAGTACTTCTTCTTACTCTGCCTCTGAATGCTTCACTACTGTGTAAATCCTGTCCTATCTCTCAACGTACGTACGCCGCTTGTAAAATGTGTGTGTTGTGTGTCATGAACTAGATCTTCAAGACACAATCGTCATTGAAACTCAATTGTTAAAATATATTTAGAGCAACAGACATACAGAAATACAAAATCAAAATCTATTATTGATTTTAAACAAGGTTCATAAAATTACAACTGGTGACATTAAATTCATGTGTCAGATTGAAAAATATAAATCAAATGTTAAGATTATAACAGAAATCAAGACATTGTTAATAAACAACCCGGTCTCAATGACGTGTAGGCTATAACTTACGTACGATAAACGATAATGCGAACTATGATGATGACTAATCGGTGAGCGTACAGCCTAACCTTCCAATTTCCCCTTCTCGCCCTTCCCCCCTGGGTAGTTAATACTTCCGACACTCGGTCAGTTGCGCCACGTAGCCCACTTCAACACTGTTTACATCACATAACATGGGACGACCAACAATGAGAAATCTTGCAAGAACAATGTATTACGTACTAATTAACAAATTATATTCTTATAACACCGATGCACAACTCATTTCCAACACAATGTAGAATCAAGTGCAATGTCATGTCTTGTTCGACAACTAAGTGACTACCCAAGTGTTGCATTCTTCCTTGAAACTTGAAAATCACTCATCTGATCAAGACTTTGTGAAACACGAGGGTTCACCACCCTCTTTACATCGCACCTCTAGTTATTACTCTGGGCCGAACAAGTGAGTCCCAAACCTTTCCCCCTATTTCTATGAGAAACATTTTGATATTATCTTTCCATCTGTTTGCTTGTTTATACTTCAGTTCTAACATACATTTTGTATCATACTGCATTACCTTACTCTTATTTCAGTACAGGGCAGTTTTTTCCTTTACAAGTCTATCAGGGAATAAACCAACAGATTTTTCTTGCGTTTTAGGTTGATCAGCAAGAATATGATATCACTTTTATTTACCCATCTATGCAGTTATTTACGTACTTACCTATGTAATTCGGTCACTCTCGGGTAGGGGATGAATGATTTCCATGTCTTCTGAATCGCCTATGTTGATATTAAGCAGATCGACCACGTTGTCAGTGTAACCTTCAAACTTCCACATCCTTACTTCCTCCTTAATAAGTCTGAATATCTTCCTGTGCCTTATTACCACACAACGCCAAAACTGTTACACAGCATTCACTTCCTACTGTACAACCGGAAATCAACTGACTCACATAATCTCAGGTACTAATTCTTTAACGTCACGTGACAAAAAAAAATACAGTGATAGCACCAGCAAACCACGTGTATTTGTGTACACCATGGTTGAAGCAATACTGTGCTCCTTGGTACTCGAAGCTACATTTTTATTCAATTTTTTCTTTGTGGTTTACAAAACATAATTTTAATGTATCTGTCATTCTATAATTGCCCACCTCTCTTATCCTCACTGTTTTGAAAAGACAATTTATATTTGATTGAAAGTATAAATTATTAAGCGCTTTAAAGACAAGAAATCTGAACTGTATGGCACCAAGAATTGGTCGAATTTTAATCACTCTTAATTTCGTTATATCGTGTGCATTTACTTTCTGTTTCTCCAAAGTATTTTAATTTTGCTTGCTTTTTTGTCAAAGAGTTGGTATTGATAACTCGGAAGACCGAGTATACAGCAGGAGACGGACATCTGTTATCCATTTTCAGAAACCATATACAGTCCTTGCGTTTTGGAGGTTATGTGTCGGCAACTTAGTGGGTTCATTTTCGTAGGGTAGTCGAAAAGGATTATAAGTTACTGCTGTTTCAAAACGAATGTTCTTTATGAGTGATGTTTCCTATAGATGTTCAGTAAACCAGGATGTTCAGATATGTCATTAGGTGAAGTTTCAATGAAGTCAACATCCTAACCTATATTACTGGAATGATCTCAGTACATAGTGGTCTTGTGATCAACTTTTTGTACTGAAATTACACATTTTTAGACAGCTCGTACAACATGCAGGCAATCACAGTTTTCCGAAATATTGTAATAAATACTGTGAAAATGTGCCGAACATTCTCTGTCACAAAGCTTGAAAATACACATTGCAGGTTGAACAGTAAGTGTGTGTCTGATCAGATGCAAAATGAAATTTCAGAGCGTTCAAACCAAGTACCCTCATTGGAAGATGAAAATGCTGAGTGCATGAACCTGGAACTGAATGTTGATGCAGATAGAAAGGACACATCAGTAATAGAACCATGTACTGAAGATATATCTACATTTTCACCATACATTCGACCTTCTTTCAACTTTGCTGCTTACATTAACAACTCTCCAGTGCTCCAAGAACTAATTAAACTTGGTGTCAATCTACATAGACTTGAAAGAAGGAAAGGTGTCCCAGAATTTATCCTACAAATGGACTTCAACCAAAACATGAAAGAGCATATTAGGTAATTACAGTAATGCAAAATCATGCATTGAAGGAAGTAATTTTGATTGGTTCCATTATTCTGTTCAATGGAGCTGCTGGATTCTGAAATGGAATAAAAGTATGCTAGTCTTGTACATGCCAAAGATATTCAGGTCTCAACATTCTCATGCCCATTCTGCATGAAAGTATCATTGCTTAGCCTTTGAAATGGCATGATGGCCTGTCTAATTCATATGGCTGACTGGAGTTTCCTAGTGGAGCATACATTTATTTGGTGGAGGCACTATTCCAGGCACATCTACAATCCATTTCAGAGGGGTGCCCATTAGGTGGTCTGTTTACCCCTTGAAGGGTATTTATTTTTATAAAGATGATAACTGACAGAGTGGACCTACAGTTCAATATGGTTTGAACCACTGTGTGGGTCTGTTATTAGGATGATGGGGAATCTATACTGAGCCCAGTAGTTTTACTTATAAAGTCTGTCCCTTTTTCAGGTTTTTACATGATTTGGGAGTTCCAGCAGATGAACTGGGAGATTTCATAACAAAAAATCCATGGATATTTAAAGATGAATTGGATAATCTCCAAGTTCGTGTTAACTACCTCCAGTCAAAGAAATTTTCAGCAGAAATGATAACGAGGGTAGTACGAAAAAATCCACATTGGTTATCGTTCAGGTACATTACAAATTTTGTTTCCTGTAATAGAATAATACGAGGCTTGAAATTCAATTGTCCATTTAAGGCTTATTACATGGATGTTATAAAAATGTGAATGAGTTAAACTAAAATAAGATTGTTGAGTCAAATGCCTTTGACTCAACACTGACATGGCTGATTGCCCAATAAAATGTTATAACATAAAATGAGATTAAATCACTATGTAGTTGGAGCTACATTTTGTATCTTTTCATAACTTTAGAATGCAGTACCTATATGTAACTGTACTGTATTTCTAGGTATTTTCTTAATTCATGTGTTGTACTTTCTGCTTACTATTCATAGTTCTTGATTCATTTATATGTGCAGCATTTTACTTGAATGAATCTTGGTCAGAAAAACATGCTGTAAATAAGCATGCTTTCTTTCCTTTCTGTTGGTAGCGCTGAGAACATAGATCAAAGATTAGGTCATTTTCAGAAGACTTTCAAGTTAAATGGTGATGAAGTCCGGAGCCTGGCAGTAGGAAAACCAAAACTTGTCACATACGATATGACTCACATTAAGGTAATTTCATTGTCTGTAAAAGTTACAAAAGAAAATTATTAGATTATTGGCTGGTGTAAAACCTAGGAATTCATGTAGAAGTCTATTTAAGAGATTAGAGATCTTACCTCTTCCATGTGAATACATATTCTCATTAATGAACTTTATTGTAAATAACCAAGAACTCTTTCAAACTAATTCTGCTGTACACCCTGTCAACACAAGGAATAAAAATCAGCTTCATAGACTAATTGCCAACCTCTCATGTTTTCAGAAGAGTGCATATTATGCAGGGATTAAAATTTTCAACAGTCTACCATCAAATCTCACAAGTCTTGTAAACAAAAAGGCACAATTTAAACCAGCATTAAAAAGATACTTAATTACACACTCCTTTTACTCTGTCAATGAATTTATGTTGTTTACAAATAAGTGATAAATTTTTCTTGTGTGTAATGGGTAGATCTATTTGTAGCTTATCATTTCTCTAGGTGAATACTTTGTTTTGTATTATGTGAAATTTATATAATAGTATGAATTGTACTTTATAATATGTATTGTATTATTATTTTTATTATTATGACTTTTTCCACATCCTATTGTCATCTGACTGTCTTATGGATCCATGGAATGTAAATAAATTATTATTATTACTAGTGAATATAGAGATTACTGAAAAATACACTTTGCTAAAGTATGTCAACAAAACTTGTACTTAGTACTAAATGAACTAAATGAACCCATTCACTGTTACCTAGGAGTTGAAGTATTTATGTAATGTTTATGTTAGAAGAATTATATGTAAAATCAGTATTTCATACAAGTAGCCACTTTAAAGTGTAGTGTGCTTTATATTTCAGAGAAATACATTTTCACTGAAAGAAGAAATGGGTTTCAGTGATGATGAAATGCGAAGTTTGCTGCTAAGACAGCCAAAATTATGGTTGAAAAGTAAGTTATTAATTCTCATTTCTGTGAGTGAAAATGCTTGTAAAATTACTTGGAACAAAAAGGCTTTATTAAAACTTAAAATACTGTAGAATTTTGTACAGCCGTGACACATGGTGTCTTAATACGAGGGATGAACATAAACTGCGAGTGTTAAACACTCAATTGCTCAGGTGATACGTGGGGAATGGAGGACACTGAATAACAAGGAAAATATTATTTTGACAGCTCATTATGGTAATCATTCAGAAGGTTGTGGATGTGCAGTTTAATCATATGGAGGAAGACAAAATGCATACAGAATTTTGGTACAGAAGCCTTTTAATAAGTGACAATGTATCTTACAGGTTGAGAGGATGTGAACTGGCATCGGATCATATGTAATGGCAGGCTTTATTATTGTGTTAATCCTTCAGGTTCTGATACTAGTTGTTAACGGTGATGGTCACAATAGTAAGATCCGCACAACTGTTTTAAAAATTTTAATCAAAACATTGATTTCACATACTCTCCCTTTTGTCATCGCAAGACTAGAACATGGGGCACTTGAATAAAGAATGTGATGGAAATACACAGTGATGTTTGTATGCAGATACAATTAAAAAAATCAATTTTTAATCACTTTGCATTTGAATTTGTATCTTCATGTGACATCATTGCATATTTTATGACTTCAGTGAATGCAGCAGAGGTCAGGAAAATCATAACTGGATACGTTTCCAACAACTTTGAATTTAGCTACTAGGACCGTTTCAGATGTTTATAATAAAAAAAAAATTGGGGGGGGGGGGGATTACCATAGTAAATTTTGATGAAAGGATGTATAAATTAATTGTTCCTGTTAACATAAATATAAACACACTGTTTTGTAAATATAGTAATTCCTTTGTATTACCAACACAGCAAATACCCATATTTTAAAAATATCCTGGATTCGGAGGGTTACAACAGACTATGAGCGGTAACCTATATAGTACATGTCATACTGTCCTTTGCACCTATAAAATAATTTTAATTTGCACACAGTGCTTGGAAAATGTTAATACTGTATCCTTTTCTATTTCAGGTAACAAGCCGCTGCTGGTGGTGTTTGATTATGTGCACAATGTCATGAAGTTGACTCATCAACAGATTGTTGATTTTCCAGAAATTCTCAAGAGTAGAACGTTTCGTGTTAAACAACGCCATCTATTCTTGGAGCTTTTGGGTCGGGCACAGTATAATCCTAAATTAGAAGGCTACATTTCACCTAAAGCTATTGTTTCTGGCACAGATTCTGAATTTTGTCAGGCTGTAGCCAAGTCATCGGTTGAAGCATTCAACATATTTCTCAAATCAATTTAAACATGAAATAATATGAATTTCATTTTAAAAAATCTGACAGAACTCTGGAGCTTGCATTCGCATAGCAAACTTATATAAATAAAGAAATTAACCTGTTGAAAGGAAATATTGTCTTATCAAAAATGTCCATATTGGTAAATTTGTAATAACGGAATGTGACGGTGTATTACAAAAATGTTAAGCCATTTAAATTCTCATTTAGATTGGACAATTTTAACATAATATAATTTTCTTTTTGAGACATTAAACAGCGTTGCTGATCGATCTTTTTAATGGTAACAATTTGTTTTCTTTGAGGTAAATACAGAATTTCATTTATGAATTCTGGTTGCCATGACATCTGATCAATATCTATTCTGCTGAAAATCCTTGTTAAATATCACTATCTGAATACAAAATCTGTCCTTTAAGTACGTCATCTTGAATACTTAAGCTACTCACACAAATAAAAGATCATTTAATAAAAGACATTTTTATTAAATATCAATTATTATACCTTTGCAACAACAAATAAGAACAAATTCATAAATATAACCTGAAAACCTTGTGCCTTTACTATGTTGACATTTTTTAGAAATTTTCCTTACAAAATTTGTGGAGGTTTACAGTTTTTCAGAATTTCGAAATCTCAGGTGCATTGTCACATTAGTTACCAGTCATCATCATGAAATAAAACAACAGATATCTTTACAATCAACATGTTTTCCAATTTTTGATAAAATTTTAACAATCTATCTAAACTTTAATTAAAAAAGATTTAAGATTACATATTCAAAGATGCAAATGTTTACTTCAACTTCACACAAATTTTCTTGAGGTCAATTAAAAGGTTCAAAAGTTATAACGAAGATACATATATAACAAAATTGACAAGCCCATGAACTGCCCTACATGAATACTGCTGAGAATGGATACTGTCCAATAAATGCAAGAGATAAATCCTCCAAGTGGCAAGTGGAGACTTTGTAAATTTTCAGTTTCCAGTTCAATATTTGTACCTTTTCATTTGGTTCATTGCATGGAGATTACTGCAGCCGACATATTAAAATGACCTTATATTAATTTACCTTACCTAGCTCAATTTTTTTCTGTATCGCTTTAACCGAGTGATACAGCAAAGAATCTATAATTCCAGCAACTGTAAATATGCCTCCAATAATAGCACAGATGTTAGTAGCGCAATGTCCAAAAGATCTGAAATGTAAGAATATAATCATTAAAATATTTAATATATTACCAGTATCTATAAAAGACATGAATCTTATGGGAATGCTTATTCAGTTTGCCTTATTCAGTACTCTTATTTATTTAATTATGCCTCTTCTCGAGTCCTAGACCAATCGGAGTCAAATTTTTTTCCATTTAAGACTTTATCAAATTAGCAATTAAAGTATTTCAGAAATATTTTTATTCATAATGTCTATGAATTATGTACATCTAGTCATGATGTTGAAGTAATTCAGTGATTTTGCCATATTTATGCAAATACCATGCACATCTTCTTTATTACAGTTCTGTACTAAGAAACTACACGTTATACGAAACGCTATGATTTCGGTAGCATAAAATGCTGTGCATAATGTATCAGCAGTTGTTAGTGCTACTTTAATTTAATTTTTGCATTTCATTTTTCACTAAAAATATTTTTAAAAAAATATCGTGCATGGCTTTTCATAGGTATTTGATATTTAAAATTTAATTCAAGAGCATGGGTACGATGCATGGATGTAATACAGGTATGCTGGGTGTAGTAATGCAAAAACTTACGGTATAATTTCATCAACAATGAAGAAATAGTACTTACTTTTCCCTTTCTGTATATTTTACCATCATTGGAGCAAGTTCATAACTAAAAAATATACCAGGCATTCCAGACTCTCCGCTGCTGATGGATACAACCTGAAGTGCAGAAGAAGACATTTACAATCATCATCTGTCAGTGGTAAATTCTAACAGCAGATGAGGAAAATCAATAACAGAAATGCTGGAGATGTTCTGGACAGCGTCTTGAACCAAAGTGTTTGGCATCACAGGTTCAAAGCTGGTCAGAAGTTGTTGAAAATAAACTGGGTCATTACCGTACCTTTTGATGTCTTGTAACGGAAAACTGATTGGTCTGCCACACTGCGCCATCTTTTCGAACATATGTTGTTGGCACTATCTTGACATAATACTGAAACATTGTTGCACCTAAAATAAAATAATTGTAATTTTTAGCAAGGATGAATTCAGTTCTCCCCACATTAAAAACAGCAGCAGTTAATTCAACCAAGTTCCAAATGTATTGTTTGTATTATGTGAAATTTATATAATAGTATGAATTATACTTTATAATATGTAATGTATTATTGTTATGACTTTTGACGTAAATACGTCTATACGGAAGGGTCATTCGTCAAAAACAGCATTACGAAGATATGTAAGATCCATACCAGCTTTTATATGAACTCCTGCGTGCATAACAATGCTTTACTCCTTTACTTAAGAAACTAATGTTATGTCATCTGTTTACTCGGCATTGTTTGTTTTTTTACTGCCGTCAACAATCCGCTTTCATTATTGCGGAAAGAGCTGAGCTGTGAATCGCTTGTAGAAGAAGTGCGTCGTAGAGTAATTTTGTGCTGGTAAAAACGTTTTAGAATATCACAAGTACTTATCTTATATAAGAATTATTAAGAAATCTGTGATACTGCCCTCCACACTCTCCATTTTAGTTTTGATTAAATTCATCATTGCCGGTGGACATCGTGGTCTCTTACAATTGAACAAAGTTTGAGGTAAGGGATTCCTATTTATTATTATTGTTCATCACATTTACTGTTTTCATCTGCATTTGTGAACTCGTTTAAGAGAATTAGGCTTCTCTTCTTTTGACGTAAATACGTCTATATGGAAGGGTCATTCGGCAAAAACAGCGTTAGTTACGATGATGTGTAAGATCCGGCGCCGAGTCACAGTTTTGTCACATTTATGGAGGAAACGTTTGGCTTAATGTTGATGTCAAATCCTCAATGTAGTACTACTAGATCAGAATCTTGTATAGATATGGTGTTTGCACGAAATGTTGATACTCTAGTGCACAAATTTTATAACATATTTCAGCTACCACAGACCCATCTTAAGCGTAACTAATTCAAGTTAAATAAGCAATGTCTTAATCAAACTATTTACTCAATTGTAAAGCATGTATAAAGGGAATATTTAGAATAAAGCTAATATATAAATTTCCTTTCATTGTAATTATTGCCTAAATATAATTTAAATACAAAGACGTATTTACGTCAGAGTCTCCGGAACCGTGGTTCCACTGTCAATTTACCACATCCTATTGTCATCTATCATATGGGTCCGTGGAATATATGTATTGGATTCATGTGGCTGCTCAGGTGTGACGGGTGGCACATCCTTGTGAAAATGGTAATGAACCTTCTGACTGGGTGACTATTAGCTTCTCAAAAAGGACTCTGCATCATGTAATTGCTAACATAATTACAAGATATAATACTAATATGTAGTAAAATGTCACTGCATTCCATTTTAAATTCTTCTAAACCTTCCTACTTCCTGTTAACTGTGCCAGTATTTCTTTCCAACATCGGGGCTGGCCACAGCATTACAGTAGGCCTAGGCTGACGACATTTCTGTAACACACAAAACCTATACCACACTCCGAAAAAGAATGACGTGACAGTTCACAAGTACTACGAAACTAGACATACAGTGCGCATGCGTTCCGTACGAAACAGGTTTCGAGAGTCGAGATTCTCGAGTCAAATCGTTCATATCTATAGTTGAACAAAGAGATAAACATGGCGGATTTATAGTTTCGGAATTGGTTGTGTCCAATATTTATCACCTAATCTGCATATCTGGGAAGACATTTCAAACAAACATATATACAGTTTACGTAATAATATTACAGGTTCGTATAAACTATATGTATTTGTTCAGTACAATATTTTAAGTACGGTTATATCAGGCACATCTTTAAAACCAAATTGTACTAACCTCGTGATACCCTACTGCTGTTGAAAATGCAAACTTGGCAATACAATTTCCTAATTATTAACATACTGTAATTATATTAATGTTATTTCAGTATAATTTACCAAGATTTCTGTCAACGTAATGATGTATGGGATATGCCAACTATTATGAGGAAAGTGACATTTTCGCTTTATAGAATTTTAAACTTTAACGACGACTGAATGCATTTAAGTCTTATCGGCCAATCATCGCTTACACTGCCCATAATACTTAAGTGATTTCCCTTTATAACATTAACTGACTGCTATTTGTCAATGTTAGTCTTTGGGTTGTAATGCCACATGACTTGTAGGTAGATACTAACGGTCCTAAGAAACATTCTGCTCTCATCTTCAGGGCTTGTAGTTGTATGAGTGTTTATGTATCTATGGGGATACTTCTCCTGCAGAGTCTGAATGTAAACACTCTTAACCCATGTTACAAAATAATATCAGTTAATCTGTGAGTACAGGGACATTCATGGCATAGGCTAGGTCTCAGCTTTTAAGTCTAGAGGTTTCCTACAGTTACTGATGTGAAAGAAATTCATGTGGTAATAATTCTTTAATTTGATTAATATAATTTGTATAATGAAGAATACAAATAAAAGATTAATGTATTAAAATTGTGAATCTGAAGAAACAGTGGATGGCCTAGAAACATATCAGTTACCAGACACATTTTTAAGTGTGAGAGGCACAGAAAGTATATTGTTTTTTCTGTTAATTTATGTATCAGAAGATGCATAGTAAAAATATACCCTCCATTTGTTTTGTAGCAAGTTTTGTATAATGCCTGTTCCTGTTGGATCATACCATTCTGGCCCAAGCTGTTGGGATCGCATGAAGATGGGGTTCACAATAGGCTTCTGTGTTGGCATGGCATCTGGTGCTCTTTTTGGAGGATTCTCAGCACTCAGGTATATGAGAATTTATACTGCTTTAAAAGACTGTAACGTGCTGTGCTTTGAAACCTTATATTACTTCCTATTTTACCAGGTATGGACTCCGTGGAAGAGAATTAGTGAACAGTGTGGGAAAGATGATGCTTCAAGGTGGAGGAACCTTCGGAACATTTATGGCAATTGGAACAGGCATCAGGTGTTGAGTGTGATAAAATATTGTTACAATAGTCATAGTGAGTGACAAGAGTTCCAAGATATTTTGTGCAGCAAATCACATAACCTACATATTAAGTTGTGTGCAAGTGGTTTACAAACTGTAAAGACAGAGAATGACCAGAACAGAAAATCATTGATTATTTGCATATTCCATGTGTTATGTAATGGTTTTTGTTAGTAAATAACCCTTCATTATGTGTTATAATTTTATTCATGCAGTCCTTTTGTGTGACAATTTCACAGCAAACATAACAAGATCACAATCTAAACTTTCATCATGGAAACCTCAAATCTCATACAGACATAGATTAGATTTGAAATGCTGAGTTTAAAAGAGTCTGCTAGTAATGTAAAGACTTTTTTAACATAAACTAATACCAAGCAAATGTAAATTTTAAAATGGTGATTTTACTTATCTAATCCAATCAGTGTCTTCAACAATACTATATATGTAATCATTTGGCTAACATTCTTTATACATTGCAAAGGATAAGTGGGCCCCAGAGCCTGTCTGGATGCAGTGATGAACAGAAAAATTCTGCCAGGAATCAAACTGTGATCATCCATCCTGTAGCCAGTTATTCTATACACTGAACTAATCCAGTAGAGAAAGCCATCTTCCGTTTTTGGATTCCGAATGCCATTGATGAAAAACAAATAACTGAAAGAGGTTCCTTACAACAGGCAACACAAAATGGCCTGCCTCAGTGGTTTATTTCTTCTTAAAACATCTAACTTTTTCACAGTATGAATGGCTTCAAATAAGAGGGTTTATTATGGAACGAAGTGCATCACAAAATACACTAATTACAAACAAAATATATTTACAAAGTGAAAATGCACTGTTTCCATCTTCATGGCTGAAGTCCTATGAGTTCATACAACTTCACAACCCAGAACAACATTGCCAACACAGTTCTGACTGAGGCTATGACGACATATCCATGGGATGAATTCCAAAAATAAGAGGCACAACAAGTACATGAATCATGAACTACGTAAATTTAAGTGTGATCTGAACAGCAGTTTATAATATGACAAAAAATTTAGCGAACTAAAAGAATAAACAAGGGTACCAAATTTTCTTCCACAAAATGATCTGAAACCTGACAGGTACAGAAATACAGAAGTATCAAGGTCACCTCTACCATAATGATGGAGTTATGCGGTATTCAGAAAGAGCCTTACCTTCATGTGTGATGACGTCAGTTCCATCAATTGGATTTGTCTTTCCTGGAATATTTTTACCAAATGAGAGGTGCCTGATGCGATGTGATGTGTTGAAGCTTGTAGAGGAAAACGGTTGTACATCATGAACTGCAAAATTAGAATTAGAATTAGTTTGTAGCTTGAAATGGGCTATTTATGAACAGACTAGCCAATCACCTCTATTATTCAACAGGATCTTTCTACCATATAATTTTAAAGAATTTCGCGTGACCTCCGAGATCTGTAATGACAAGAAACATCAGAAACAAAGAAAGATGATGCACTTTCCCGAAAACATTTTTTTGATTCTACATATAATACATACAATTCTATGTTTAAAACACCAAGTCTCTAACAGCAACTTCTAAACATTTATGGTAACCATATAAAAAAACTTGCAATTTTATAGTCTACTAAACACTTCTCAAATATTTAGGGGGCACAGGTCAAGTGCCATTCAACACAGGCTTTTAATTTGAAGTTTGGTGACAATTTCTGCAAATTTTATATTTAACATCTTCTGTGCTTTAAACAATATCAACATGACTACTATGCAAACTTATAAGGAATAATCTTGTAATTTTTCACAAGTTAACAACTAGCTTTCATTACTCTTTGTCAACAAAATACAACTTGTAAGGAATATTTATTTAATTTCTGAATAGACAGAAAGGACTACATATTTTGCACCCCCTGCAAACATAATGAAAATACTTACTATGTACATGATTTATGGAGAAGCTCTGTCCAGGGGCAATGTGAAAACTTCCACCAACCTACAGATTACAAATACAGATCTCTTAGTACATTATGTTACTTACAACATCGTGATGCAACAGAATGTCATTACAACACATTTCAGTGTACCATGAAATATTATTGGAATTGGATTGCATATCTTACTGAAGGGTGTGCAGTATTCAAATAAACACATTACTGGCAGAAGGCTCTTTCAAAATAAAGTAGCCTACTCATGTGCTAGTAGGAAGACGTTCCAAACAGAACCTTAGTTAAACATTGTGTAGAAACTTTCCTAAAAATATGTTTCAGTGTCTGTTATTTTTTTCTGTCCCGCTACACGCCATGTAGGTCGTTTGGGGGGAGCGGAGGTTAGCTCCTACTCTTTCTTGACCTCGGCACTAGATGGGGGTGAGTGGTCAGCATCACGCCTCGGCCATGCTTTACCGCTGGGAAAGGATCCCGGTATCCATTGGACAGGAGGCTGGGTGGGCCCCAGAGCCGGTCTGTACACAGGCTAGAGGAAAAATCCTCTGCCTCTGACAGGGATCGAATCCCGGTCATCCAGCCCGTAGCCAGTCACTATACTGACTGAGCTATCCCGGCATCTAGTGTCTGTTATTAGATTCAGTAAATACTGTACAGCTGAGGAAATCAATATGTCTTACATATATTACTCCCTTATTAAAAACTAGAAATATAATTCTAAAACATACGGAGTGATCATTTTATTTGTGAATCCATGAAAATGTAAACAAATTTATGTAAGAAAATAACTACAGACATGGAATTTAGAAGCAACAAATTTTGTTATCTGACATCATTTACATCGTTTATTTCATCATTATAAAACGTTATACCAAACTGCAACTTACTCGGTTTACTTCCATATAACCATATATTTGACAAGCTTCTGAAAAGGCATTCTTTAACTTCTCTGAATAATGCTCTGAATGGCACTGAATAACTGTATCCAGATCTGGAAATGCCCATTTCTTTCTTCTATAAGCTTCTTTCACGGCTTCACAAGTATCACAACACCTGGAAAAATATCATAAAAATTACAACACATATCAGAATTATACTTTACAATGAAAAACAAAGATGGACTACTATTAATAATTAATAATTCAATTCATTTAACAGGCTCTTATGAAACACCTAGGTACCATGCAAGAAATTTCTTGATTGGATAAATAATAATTTCTCAAGGATTACGTTCCATGCATTTAATTAACACAGATAATTGTTTAATGTGCTAGAATACAGCAAGAAAGCCAAGAAAACACAAGCACTGCAAAGGCATATGTACAATATGTCTTAGATTTATGGATTATTTCCCATAATACAAAATTCAACCCATTTCTGACTTCATTGTTACCCAGTCATTTGCTCTATTCTTAACTGTAGAAGATCTGTATTGTAATATACATACGGATAATCTGCAGTGTCAGCACCGTAACAACTTCCACACTTTTTTTCTTCAGTTGTATTTTTTTCTGGCTAGAAAGGGAATATAAACAAATGGTAGTAATGTAAGTAGCAACAAAAGTTCTACAGTGAACAATCTTTTAATCAGCATTAAAAAAGTTGTATGGATTATATAGTTTTATTTTGGAGGTGAGGAA
Source organism: Zootermopsis nevadensis (assembly GCF_977971745.1). Taxonomy (NCBI): domain Eukaryota; kingdom Metazoa; phylum Arthropoda; class Insecta; order Blattodea; family Termopsidae; genus Zootermopsis; species Zootermopsis nevadensis. The sequence goes on from NW_028259156.1 coordinate 14,256,551, forward strand.
GAAAATTTCAAATACCAGTTGCCAAAAAGAAAATTTAAACTTTTTGATTCATGTAAAGAAATTTTCCACAGTTGGGTCACACAGCAGTAATAGTGGAATGACATAGTGACTGATTCTGATAACTTTAATATCACTACATCAAATGTCAATGTTTGTAGAATGAAAAATCTTAACCTCAAAATTAACTTTTAGGCTTCATCTTTATATGATACTTACTTTTAACATATCTGTTCCTCCTGCTCCAATTTCTGAAATATGAAATTAACAAGTACATTCAGAAACATATTATTTTATGCACTTATAACAAAATACAGGAGTGAAGTGAACCTTTACTAATTTATCCAACTTCATCTTACTAAAGGGATTTCATCACCTTACAGCATATCTCATAACTGTTACGCTTGGAATGCAATCTAGTTGAAAGCATAATCCTTAATAAACAAAACTAAATACTTACTATCTTGGCTGCTTTTAACTAGTTCTATGCTATATCCTGATAAATATTGACAATGACAAGTAGAATTACCTTCTTTCTTTGGGTCTTCAATTGGTTTTCCATCCAGGTTCAATCTACGTTTGTAAATGTTGTGTTCAATTTTCAAATGTTGTTCTCCTGATGTATCCATTGCATCCAGTACCAGAACTGCAATATATAAAGTTAGTCTTTACCAACAGAACCGTAACAGGCAAGTTCAAAATGCAAATCAACCAGCTTTCTTTCTTCTTAGTGACTTTGAGGTTTTCACAGCAGTGAGTCTGAAGATGGTTGTCTTCTGGGTTGTTGTGCCATGTAGCCTCATAGAAGTTGGTGAAGTTTACCAGACTATATGGCACAACAACCCAGATGACAGCCACCTACAAAGTAGTTCTTGAGAAGCTAACAGTCATTCAGCTGGTAAAGAAATTCATCGTGGTTTACGAAATCCACACATTCACTACCATGTTCACAACAGACCCTATCCTAAGGCTTAACTGAGGCTGGAACAATTGGATATGTACCATCATGTACAAACAAGTGCGTTTGAATGGAGACATTTATAGTAGAGACCAGACTATTCAGGTGAAAGAAACCAGTACAGGAAATTACTGCCCTAAAAATGAACCAGTTCCCAGTACAATGTTTCTTATCTGGGCATCTGCAAGTTGTGCCTACAAGGTGAGCAGATTCTACTCTTTTATGTTTTATGCTCTACTGATGTACGTTTTAAGCTTGTTTTCATCATACTTTTTACTTCCAAACTTGAGTAAAAATCATAACAAATAAAACTATCTGTATTTTAGTTACTCTGCATTCCATTTAATAAAAATGTATGAGATCACTTTTGGAAGGGGTCCACAGTATCAGAAAGATTGAGAAATACTGCCCCAGTACATGTTGATGTTTTATTTTTGAATCACATAATATAACTATTACATATATGTCATAAAGGTACAACATGCTTAATTAAGAAGGTATGAGGTCTTATGTAATATAACAACAAAAAACAAAGCTTACATTCACAAGAAATTGCTGGTATAACAAAGTCTACATTTATCCTTAGCTTTGGTCCTCTTGATGTGTCCACAAACAGTTCTTCTGATACTGTAGGTGTCCAGTAGTCCCGAATTTCAAAAAATACAAGCAATGCTATCACACAGCAACTCACTACTGTCACTGTAAAATAATAAAGGGACAAATTATTTCCAACTTTTTAAACAGAACAGAACAATAATCAACTGATAACTTATTTTTTAAGGAACAAAACAACAGACACATTGTCCTCTGGAAAATGTGAGGAAACATGTAACTTTACCTGTCGCTTTCCAGATGTGTAACTTTTATTGTTTCTACATACTCTTTACGAGATAAGATATCCATAAAATGTTGGTCTAATACAATACATAATATGAAAATAATTCAAAATATGATATAGCAACTCATCCTTCCCCATAAGTTAATTATCCTAACATAAAACCAAAGTATGCTACGCTATGCTATGTCAAACAAGCCAAGGTATGCTGACCTAAACAAAACTAAAAAACAAGTACTGAATAACAATATAACGCAGCTTCTAGGATAATCATATTCTGCACTTTAAACCATGTCCCTCTTTACTAAATACAGATATTCGGACTACTAACAAATGAACTGTATTCTTATACTGAAATAAGGATTCGATTACAATTGATCTGCATATTCCTGTGGCCCGATATTCTTATTCTTTATAAAATTATTTCAGATACTTGTAAAGGTAGATTCATCTACACCTTCCACCAGTCTCAGCATAAATGCCAGGTATAAAATACTTGTGAAATGCTGTGTTGACAATGTGTTCGTTTGTTTACCTGCTGCTCCTCCATAAGTTTTGATTCTAAAATCTTCCAAGGTTTTTGGATATGCATCCAAATAACGTAACCTAACAAGAATATCACTAGAACTCATAACAGAAATAAAATAATACAAAACCAACAGAATACACACTAGACAGCCTTCACACACGTCAAAAACTACCTGGCACGTCTGAAACGCATCACGCACAGTCAATTTTTCTCTTGCCAATATCTGAAACAAATAATTTCCTTCAACAGTACATTGCCAACTACTGGAAAGATAATTTAATTGCATGATATTCACATAAAAGGAAAAAGCAGGTTAATTTTATTTCGGATGGTCAAATCAACGGCGCACTTTTTGCATATATTTTCAGTCTCGCTTCCCAAAATTAGGGTCCATGCAACAACGGCCCTGGGAGAGACTGATTAGCCCTCAAGGAAAAGTACATGTGAGGAATTTTAGGTGAAAACAAGTTCAACATGCATTATATGAACATACAAACCCAAATAACAACACCATTGGTTTAACACTAAGAAGTACATCATTGTTAATGAAGACTAATACAAGCTGCCAACAATTGCCAGTTACTCAGAAACATTAACAGAATAAGTGATAACGTGACGGGACAGTAAACAGTCAACAACAGCATTTTATAGAAGACATTTAAAAACTGTCGTTTACTTTCCACACGCTTCCATCGGAAACTTTTCTAATTCTTTCATCAATGTTGTCTGTCTGAGATATATGCACATGTATAAAGCAAACTATGGCAAAAATATGAAGACAAAAGGCAATTCCGATACATAAAAATACAGGAGCAGGCTTGGATCACCAACCAACATACTGCTACTATCTCCAGGACTGAAATTTCAAGGAATGTAAGACGCAACGATCCAAAATACTGTAGCACCGTTTACTACGAAAGTCAACTCAAATTTGAAAGACCTTGGCGTTTGTCCTGTAAAACACCGGAAGCCGGTCTGGCACAGGATTACTCTACACGAAAGTACAAAACAAAAAGTTAACTGACTTTTTATCCGGGCATTATCATGACGAGACCGACCAATCCCAGCGCAAGTAGGTACGAGGTTGTTCGTGAATGGGGGCAAAATCTACTACGCAGACATCTTCGAATTTTCTGCGCTTTCTAGCTTGTTGCCATGGTTACAGAGAAGTTCTGGCATCCCTCTGTCTTGCACGTAGAGCTAACGCTAGAGTGCAACAAGCAAGGGATGAGGTGGGAATGAGTCTCCCGATAGCGCATGGCTGTGCTACTAGGGAGGGCGACAATACCGTCTTCAGTCCTGGACCTCATCCAGCATCCGCTGTCCTTTTCTTTAGTGTGTTGCATATATTACACGATGCCAATATCAAACCAGTCATTTCTAATACACAAGACGAATTTTGGCCTAGTGTTAACAATCGTATCGATGGGGTTTTTGCTTTCGGTACGCGATGATTATATCTCACTACACAGTAACACGTGTTGTCTGCAGTTAACAACGATTAATATTTAGGTACGTAATCTCATAAACAAGACTATTCCTGATTAGTTTAGCCATAATACATCGGAGGACATTTGTAAACTAGGGAGTGCGCAGTTCGACAAACGTCATCGTAATCGAAAGTTAAGTGACATATTTCTATGGTAACGTACGGCAGGCCTACAACATACAAACACCAATAATATGAACATTGCACGTTTGTAACTTCAAGCTACATTACTCTTCGATCTCACCTTGAAGTATCACGTAAAAATCCATCGCCTGAGGATTGGTTATGGCTAGCTACACCCCGCTTCTGTTCCATAGAAGACCATCTCAGTTACATCATCATCGCGATCCTGGGCGTGATGTTGAAGATGATATGGTGTCATTGTACTCGGTGGCGGAGGTATCACTTCCCAGGATAACGTCCCGTGAAGTGAAGAGGCGAGAGGTTCAGCTGAGGAAGATTGAGAGGTCCAATGACGGCGTTTCGGTAAGTTCCGATAATTTTTAAAATAGACTGATCGTCACCAAACGTGAAGGCGTTCAAAACAGGGAGATTACGATGGAGGAGACCTGATAAATGCACACCAAATTTTTGTTGGAAACTTTTAGAATAAAGTACAGCTTTGAAGAACAAAACGTAGACTACAGGATAATATTAAAACGGACATTAAAGAAAACGTGTAAGAGAGTGTTGACTGCATTTATCTAGCTGAGGATAAGTTCCAGTGACAAATTCTCGGTGAACACAATATTGAACCTTTCCGTTTCATAAAAGAACAACTGACAGGTTTTCGGGAAGAACTTTGATATATGCATTTAGTTAAGTAGTTGTCGGTTTTCTTGAACCTAATATTATTAATAATATTAATTTTAATGCCGTGATTAATAGCAATAATATAAGCCAAAGAATTGAGTTTATTGAGTTTACAGTGAATAAATATTAACAAAATACTAAAATAGAAGTGATTTTATTTCAGTCAATAAATTAAACCGCCATAATAAATACTTAAAATAATTACTACATACGAAATATTTAATGTTAAAAAATGGAAGTGATGTATTAACAGTCTGTGTATATAGACGGAATACAAATAATGAAACAATTGCAAGAATTAAATTGGCTTCAGATAACTTTACATTAAGAGATTCCCTACCTAACTTCATAGAGCAGAGTCCTTCTTCAGAAGCAGATAGATTAGAGTAGGCGTAAACTAATATCGACATTGATAAATGCAAACAGGAATGGAATACTACGATTATGTCTGTGTGTCCTATTAATCAATTCTACACAATATGACGAATACTCTTCATATTTAATGCGTTCTTTGCAGTAAGTTTATGAAATATAAGTTAAACACTTTCTTTAACCATCTCAATCCTCTTAATGTTTAATATGTATATGAGTCTTATTCATGAAAAACTGTAGGCTACTTCAGCAGGACCAAAACAGATCAATCGCATTAAAAAGTATCACATGCATCACGCCTCATACATCTTCTTTACTACGTCACAAATCGTTTAAACGATACATATCGGTGCACATTTGGTGGAAAACGAGGCTAGCCATAACACTGTCAGAAAACACGTTGCATCCCTTTTACATTTCCAATTCTAAGCCATCATAGCTCACGGAATTGAGCTGTCTCCCCGTTATGGAATGAGGCCGGGGGTTGGAGGTGGTGGTAGCGTTTCGATCACAGTTCAGGGTTTTCCATGTCACTAAAGAACTTCAATTTCCAGAACGCCTGACAGGATAAAACGTCCATATTGCTATGTTTTTTTCTGTAGTATCCAAAAACACGCATGGCCTACTGAAGAAGCATCTGTGACTGAACACCCATGGACTCTCGATTTTTCATTATAATGATCATCAAACTCATGCAACAGTCTGACGTTTCGGAGGTAACACAAGTTTGCGTCTGAATTTAAAATGTGAGACAGAGACATAACGTTTCAAAACTTAAAACCTAGGCCTACAGGTCTTTTACCAAACCCGAGTCGATGTTACTTCCATCCTTAAGAAAATCAGAAATAACGTTTTTTTCCGCCCTCGTGTTTCCATCTCATACATCAGTTCACCCAGACAGACCTACACATCATACTAGCTTCAAAAATATCGAAGAGAAACGTTGACAGAACCCCTTGAAGCTCTCTAGAGGAAAGGATTCTAGGATATGTGAGTAAATATTGATACAGATCACGGAAAGAAAGGCATTTCTGTTCCTACACATCATAAAATACAGAACAACAAAACAAAATTAAAATATCGAGAATTACATATCAGTATTCTGGGTTGACGCCATGACGTCTTGTCGGTAGTCACCCACGTTTCGGAGGAACCTATTACCTCCACCTTTAGGGTAGAAGAAATAACTACAAGACTTCACGGATTCATAATCGAGAAGACCACAGCACAAGTGTTCATTCTCACACAAAAACAATACTGAATTTTACATAAATATAAACGTTCGTATTCAGATGACCGTGTTCTGGGATTGTAGTCTCGTAGAAATTGTCCGGCGTTTCAGAGGCGCTTACTGCCTCCATTATTATCGCCCTGATGATAGAGGCAGTAAGGACCTCTGAAACATTAGTAAACTTGTACCAGATTACAAGGCGCTACAACTCAGGCGACAGTCATCTTTATCATTAATAATTTTTCACTGTTAAATCAGTACCTAAAACATCAGTGCGATGCATATCTACCAATTAAACAAAAGCATTCATAATTTATTACAGATTTTTTATAATATTCAACGTAAAGAATACCTCATAGAATGATAATTATACTAGCATTTATAACTGACAAAGTCTTCAGCAAAACATGTCATCTTTCTATAAATGTTCTGCTTTGTCTTTACTTTTCGAACATCCATGGGTGTTTCTTTGTAGTCAAAGTAGACAAATAGGAAAGCCAACAAGAAAGGAAATGTAAAAGACAAAGGCATAGAAACACGAAAGCAATTGCATAAATTATCTTAAAACAATACAAAAAATCGAAAACAACCTAAGCAATATAAAGTAACTGATGATTCGAATTCTAGTTAAAGCAGGCTGCTGACGGAAATTTAAATATTTAACATTAAATCGAGTCACTAAGCGTGTCAGTTTTAAAGCTTACTCAGCGACGATAAGTACGTACAGTGACATCGAAAGGAAAGACATTCAAGCGGACGTGGTCTCTTCGAGGGGTAACACCCGCCTTGAAGGCACTGACTGCAATCACGAAAAAATGAGGTGGTATACGCTGAATTTCACACAGAGTAGCCTACGAGTAGGGCCCACCTTGTCTGCACGAGTTCCAGTGAATAATCGCATTTCTGTACAAACTATAAAATTATTATGGCCTGAGTGATCACATTCAGACTTTATTGGTGACTGTAAGCACTTAACCACTCCGACAGTATATTATGCTTCTAATTCTCTGGTACTAAACTGAACAGTATGGTGCATTGGCAGCGCTTCAGGTTTTCAGCCGCGAAGTACCCAGGCCAAATCTTGTTCTGACTGACGATTTTCGTGATTTCCCTCAGTATCTCCAGGAGAAGGCCGCGACAATTCCTTGCAACTGGCCACATCTATGTTCCATATATTTTGTCATGATCATCTTTCTGTTTAGCTTGTCAATGTACAATCTCTGTAGCTGAAAGAGAGTCGATAAATAACTTAAGAAAAATCATCGATCTAGGTTAAAAGTGATGCTATCCCTCGTGCTTACGCAAGCACGCCTTATCACCGTATTCATTGGAAGGGATATTGGGTAGGCTTAACACCCGGTCCAGACAAAAAATCCTACCTTGCCGGGAATCAAACCCCGGTCATACGGCCTGTAATCGAGTCACAACTCTGACTGAGCTACACAGGATTCTCACGATTCCTCGGGGTTGTCATTTTCCGGTACCCATGAAGTTGCTAGAATGAATTTAGGTCTATCTGTTATTTAGTGCTCCGTTCTTCTTATGTAAAATTTTGTTATTTTGTAAAATCGTTTCCATTAAAAATCTGAGTATAAAAGTGTACTCCAGACTTGAATAAGCCAACACATATTTACTTTTCGAGTTTTCATACCTTATTGATCTTCATGTTCATTAGCTGCAGATACAAATATATTATTGCGTGTTCGAATTTAATGTTGCATTGTAGAACTGCGTGTTTCAAATAAAAGATGTAGACATCGCATTTGATGATACATGCCCACTTTTATACAATAAGCCTTTTTTTTTTAAGAAAATCTATAATATTATGACGTCAGTTTCATGTGAATAAATGGGGAATATGGAACCAACTGGAGCCAGAATGCAATACGTCTACACTTTATGTGAATAAAAAATGTTTTACATAAAATTCGATTAGATACTTCTGAGAACAGCTGTGTTTGACGTTGCTTTACGCTGACAATGTCAACCTTAATAAGCTGTGAAGCCATATATCTGCATGTGGCTGATGTATGACGCTGAATACTGAGGACGTAACCTAACTCACCATTATGGTACATTATGCAGCACAGGATATACCAAGTACAGCTCCAGTCTTCCGGCTTCAAGATATATTTCGGTGGAGTTTAGACGAATGAGATATGCATAACACCGGTCGCAAGTCTTCTCGTTAAAGGACATTGCTTTTTGGGTTATTCTTTGCTTAATATGAATATGATAACTGCTCCGCTAGCAAATAAATTGTCCTCCGTTTTCTGAACACACAGGTTCATTACCTTTTTCACAAAATCCCGCCAATATCTGGATCCTATCCCGAGTCCATTGAACTTAGTACACATCCTCAAATCCAATATTTTCATTAACATCCATTTTAATATTATGTTCTCAAGTATGACTGAGTGTCTCAAGTGTTACCTTTCCTTCAGGCTCATAGACTGAAGTTGTATGGGCCTATTTATTTTCATCCCTCCATGCGTGTTTCACTTAACAGCATAAGAACCTCTTCACTATGGCATTTTCTTTATCCTATCGCAACATCTTCTCGCTCCACCACCTCTTATTGGCTCAAATGTTTAAAATGTCATCCCAAACGGATAAACAGAAAGTCCTTAAAGTGGCAATATAGTTTACCCTGCTAAGAATCCCAAGAAGTTGCAATAAAAGTTTCATTTTTTTTCGTCAGCTTCCATAGACAGTGCAAACTTCAAAGTGAAGTCGACAAGGAGTACTCCACGCCTGTCTCGGTGATTTGGAACCTCAAAGAGATGTTAACACCAACTGTGTGAACAATATAGTAAAAGGCACACACCAGAAATAGTGGGTGAACAACGTTTTTCTGAAGACACTCCTATTGAACAATTGTCTCGCCTTTTATAGCGAAGGATTTTCATGTCGTCTTGTTTTCTAAAGGGCAGAGGACTCAAAGTAAATCCGAACACAATAGAAGACACTGAAAACTGCAATTGACAGAGATACCACGTAAGAGATCGCAAAAATTTGTAGTTACTTTGTGAAATGTTCACCCACTTCAAGTAGATCAGCAGTCAAATCTGCGCATTTAATGATCGGCAGTGAATAGCTCCGCCACTGCCATTGCAGTCGCTTGTGTTTGCAAAGGAAGGCAAACTGCCCCCTTCGTCACGGGAAATTTATGTTCCTAGGTGCGTCTCAAAGCAAAAAATGAAATTCGAAAATTCATGTCCTCCCTGCCTCATATATCATGGCCCAGACTAGATGTTAGATTTCGATCAAATACAGTACTGTGAATGTACATCAAATTTTGTAGAACAGTTATGACTTCGGTTCAGTTTTGAACATTTTAAGGACCTGTTTACTAAAGAATGTGAACTGAGTCATCTAGCAAGATTTTTATAAAATATTTTATACACCATTTGACCTAGCATATACAGGTAGCCCTCGATTTTCGCCGGGGATGCGTTCCTGGACGAACCGGCGTAAATTGAAACTCTTTTATAATGTAAATCAATGGGAAGTCATGCGTTCCCAGCACCCAAACATTGACGAGTAATATAATGACATTACATTTAAAGCTTTGAAATAACGTAAATAAAATAAAGGGAATTTAAAAAATATATTTTATACACTTACATTCGGCAATTCGTTGGTCCCCGCGATTGACTGCGATTCTTTCATGTGATTGATGTGTACAGTCATCTCTGCTGTTATGCGATAGTTGCATTCATGTAAGACGCCGTCCTATAGAAAATCGCGTAGTAAAAATAACCCCGGTACCTCCGCAGAGATTAAATTAGTTCTTTGAAAGTTTAAAGCGCCAGGAATGAAATTTCATAAGAGCAAACTCGCATATGCAAAAGTTTGCATTTCACAAACAGCTTTTACCGATTCATCGATCTCTTTGGAGCAAATTCGCGTTAACGAAACATACGTAATTGCAGAGATGACTGTATTTATAATTTTTATTCAAAATCAGCGATGTAAGAATTACGATTTAGTATAAGAATCAGTACGAGATACATTGTAAAAAGTTATAAATAACAGTAAAATATATTGTTTCCACTTTTTGACTTTCTGGTTTCAAAATCGGCGTTATTCTGAATCGGCGCAAATTGAACCGGGGCAAATCGAGGGCTACCTGTATTAGCATTGCCATGCACTAGTTCCATTAACCTTAATTCATATTATGAGTCATTTACTCTTATGCCTAGATGAACTTGCATCTTTTGTCTCTTTGCAGATACTGATAAAACATTAAATATGACTACTGCCACACCACTATTGCCATAAGCTTGATTCGTATGGAATTAATTTTTACCTATACGTATGTTCTTGATCCTTCGACAAATTCTGACAGAACTCCATAAACGTTATTTCCGTTACACGAGTTGTATTCAGAGTGATTTGTCCCGGGAGGGCATAAATACATTTCTGTATTATCACGATCAACATTTACACGAGACAAAAGAATATGCCTGAATAAAACTTGCCGCTCAGTCATGCAGCAGCTCATAGCTGTTCGATTTAAACCTCTTTAATACCACGTGCATCTGTCACTTCGATCTATTCATTTTCTCTTTCTTATTTTACCCAGAGCTTACCAGTGCCTCTGAAATGCACTCGTATTCTGTTTTATTGTTCGTATGCTGTGCTGAAGCTGTGTATACTCAAATGTGCCATATATGATACGATGGCATCAGTCTGCTCGTATAATCTCATTCGAAATTCTGTAGCACAAATCCACTTCGCATTTGCATCAAATCGTATCCAAGCGCGTCGTACCGAAAAACAACACGAAAATAAAATGATCTCAAAAGAGCTGTTCAAACGCGTAATCCCCAAACGGGGGAAAAGTTCCACGAGAATTTTCAGGAAATTTTAAATTTTACATATAAATTTCGTTTAAGTATATTGTATTTATATAAGGAACCTATTGGAAAAAACATTCTTAAAAGGGACTGTTAAAAGTCGACAAAATAATGGTATTATTTAATGTGACCAATTTTTCAAACCTTGAATGATCAATACTAAAGAAGAACAAGAATAAATATACGAGGATAAAGAAGGGAAAAGGAATAAGAAATGCACGAGAAGAGGATATCACAGGCGGATGGGGAATAAGATGAACGAGATTCGAAAGAAAGAAGAAAAGAAGGGAAATCTGTAGGAGAAGAGAAGGAAACCACCATTCCATAAAAATTGGTATCTTTCTTGATCTCTGAAAGGGCTATATACACTTATGTAATTTATGACATATTCCTTCCATTACCCCATTGTATATTCTGTATATTATTTCGCCTTATTATTGTTGTATGGATTCAATCAAACCTCAAGAACTTCACATCAGGCTCAAGTTCCAACAATTTAGCTCAGAACTTCTGCAGGAATTCACAAAAACAATTATGACGACCTTGTTGAGACAGTTTTAACTTATTTAATGCAGCTAATACAATTATCTTATGTCAGCCTTGCATGATAAGAAACATTTGTTCTTATAGACACAGTGTTCCAGTCAATATGAACAAATTCTTGTCTACGTATTCTGCTTGTTCAGACACATTGTGGACCTGTGAATCAAACGGAAAGCAGACGTGTGATGAGTTAGCTTTCTCATCGTGTTTTCTGTTCAGCGGATCGGAATGGTTCTGATAGTAAGCTCAACACTTCGTTCACTCTATCTTCCATTTCACACATAACCCAATAATGTAGAACCTAACGAACCCAGAATTGACTTTTCAGTTTCATTTACTAACAGCAACCTAGCTAAAATAACGACACCAAAAGATTCTTCGTTGCAGAGAGAGGTCCCAAACCACCAGTGAAACTTCAGCTGATACTGTCTTGCCTCATTATTTACCCCCCCCCCAAAAAAAAAAACAGGAGAGAGGGACATTAGATTAGCTTTTCACCACCAAATCATCTCATACATTGTACTTGTTAAATATAAAAAATAGTTTCTTCCTAGTTTATCTGTAATGTACCAACTTGTGACATAAAGTCATATTAAAATGATTATAAATGCTGAATCTTTAGTGGATGGAAAATACTATCCCGGTATGTGTAGCAATTTTTCTGAATGGAAGTGAACTATTTTACACACTTAATATAATATCACAATCCAGTTCTAATGCTAAATATTTATCTCGTCAACTAGCTTTTTACAAAAAGGAATGTAAAAAAATATGGGCGATCAATGTTTGAAAACATAATTACACATAAATTAGAAGCTTCTTATTTCTCTGCGTAGACACCCTCCCTACCTTTCAATGCAATGTGCATAACTGTCCATAAGATTACTGATTAGGCTATTGAAAAAGCGTCCTTAAGTGGACCAAGAATCAATCTAAATAACTGTACGTAATTCATAGCAAAACTACGAACGTCATTGGGGAGTAGCAGGCCAATTTTTTATATATACGACGAGTGCAAACAGTGAAATACACCGCAATGAATGTGAAAGTACGAGTTTTCACGACCTTTCAAATTAATTTAAATAAAGGTGTAATAGGTTCCCCACAAATCCGGCCGTCCTCCTGCTAGACATCTCATTTCCTTTCTCGACAGCTCCAGAACTAAAGAAAATAAATGAATGGTTTGTAGAGGCAGAGCCCCCCCCCCCCCCCCCCCCCCCCACCTTCACTGAGCTCCAGTTCGAGAGAGCATCGTGTGTTAGCAGCTCTGAGGTCAAACACGACTCGGCATAGACGCATGTATTCTGAATTTATCCTGTAGGCGAGGAGTGTTAATAATTCACGGCGAAGTTTTGCTATCCTAATACCTGCATAACCATCATTTCAACGGAGATAGCCAACTGGCGTCAGAACTTCATGGTTCGTATAATTCAGGCGCCGTGAAAATGGAGTTAGTCTACATTCAAGAGCAAACATGCTTGAGACCCTGTTTGTTTCGCTTACTGTCTCTACATTATGACTTTATAGAACGGCGTAAACTTCCTCTCCCCATTTGTTTAAAATCCAAATATCACTTCGAAGGAATCATCCTATTTTGGCGTCAAAATGAGAATTACTAACTTCAGAGACTGCAACATTATTTCCCTCAAAATTGTTGGCAACGCTGTAATACCGAGATTGAATTTCGAGGGGCCGTGTATAAAAGAATGGGCTTTATGGTTTCGTGATGATATTGTACAAACAACTTGGTTCGTTTCCGGGATAGATGACAACAATTCTTGTGTTCAAATATTCTTAGTCTTCGTATTTCGATGTTATTACTTCAGCAAATTCAGTACAGTCTCAGACTCCAAAACAACAGATTAGAATTTACTAGCTTAAATAAAAAAAACTGGGTAGCTATGATTATTAGACAGAACATTACAAACGACCTTGACTCTTTATGGAATTTTATTATTATTTAGTGTTCTGTCTGACGACAGGTCCATATGAACAGGATCCTTCCATCCTTTTCTCAAACTGGGACCTGTTCATATACGTTCTTGGCAGATGATCCAGAAGTGGTTTGCCATTGCCTTCTTCTGTGTGTGAATGGAGTAATTGTTGGGATGCCACGGAGAAACCGGGGAAGAAGCCCCCGGAGGAAAACTCCGTGTTGCCTAGACCACGGCCTTGCCCAACACAAGTTATAAATTCGGGCACCGCCGGGAATCGAACCCGAGACCCCAGGATTACAAGGCCAGCGTTCTAACCGCTAGACTACCGTGGGATTTATATTTATTAAAAGCAATTGGAACAGTGTGTGCATTGTTGAGGTCCGTTTCTTGACCCACTTCGGCTCCTGCTTTATAGGCAACCCACCATACCGTCTCACGCAACGACAGTCATCGACACACGACTGAAGTTCCAGTAATCGATAGACAGTCGAGTATAATTCGCTCTCTCTCTCTAGTACGCTACATGCAGTCATATAACTGGCACTGATCTACATACGTCAAATGATCACACATATTTTAATACTAATAGACATTAATCGCTGTAAAACCTCACTTAGACGCTTCTAGGTGAGTTTTGGGGTTCTTATGGCGACGAAAATGAAGATGGCTGTCTTCAGTGATGACCCTAATGATGGGAGCAGTGAATGCCTCCCAAACACAGGTTAATATCTACCAAAATTCATGGTACTATATCCCAGAAGACAGCCATCTTCAGAAAGCATGAAGTTTAACTTCATTAATTGTCTCCATCATAGACATTACAAAGCTGTATTTATGGAAAATCTCCTCAAGTATATACATCCAGTACTTAAATGTACGAAACGTAACTCCCAAGCACATGGCGTCCTGACATAAGCCAATTCTAGTACACAGATGAGTCGTTGTGTACACAATGTATAGTCATTTCTATAACTTGTCCGTGTAACAAATTTCACTATTCTGTCGACAAACAGTTCATAAATTATCCAATCAGAATCTAAACATAGTATGTATTTTGTACTATCGCAACATAAATTTTTATTTTATACAAAAATAGCCTAATTAAAATATGGTTAATTTTTAAAAATATGTCGCCACACAAAATTTCGTAGTTTTTCTGAATCTCGAGACAAATGCCGGGAATGTACCGTCTCTGCATTTGAAGTGACCATTCTCCAGATATTTCCCCACAAATATTCTGCTTGAATTCCTTCTCTCCCCAACATAGCCACATTTACAATTCGCCCCAGCATTGTATATTTCACTTTCCTCACTTTTAAAAAGTTTGCAATTAATTATAAATTAAACAGTGAAGTAATAAGTTCTGTTTGTTTCAAAAAAGCATTTCCTCGAGAGAAGTATTGGATATAAGAAATAAGTTTTAGAAACTCGTTCGAAAATAAAGGGGGGATGGTGAGGAGAGGTGCATGCAGCATTGATCGGGCACCCCGACGCCCTGTTGCCGTCTGTTTCCATGTGCAATGCGTGACACGTTTCCGTATGAGCCATTATCCGGACCCGGCGGTCAGCTTCATTAAGCGTACGTCACACTTGCATTCCATTACACCGATGAAGAATGTTCAACCGTCCAACTTCCGCAAAGTCCCTGCAGCTTAGCGGTTGCCTTCTATATAGAAGTACGCTTATAGAGATCAAAGTTTAGGTTGGTGTCCAAGATGGGATAATTCTGTGGGGCAATGCCCGTATCTGGATCTGGGCTAATATGTACTGCACATTGAACCAAGATGTGAGGGAGTTTACAGGATAATGGAGATACTAGTCCTATGGAAACTTTCAAGTAGCTAATTATTCAAATAATCAACTCCGTGTGGACGAAGGAAATACATACTTTTCTTTGCTGTTACTTCATAACTAACTAACTAGATGGCTTACGGAACCTGAAGGTTCATCACCGAACTAATCAAAGCCTTCCATTGGTCCCTGTCCTGGGCCAGCAAAATCCAATCGCCTTCAACTCCTAACTCCCATGAATCACACCTGATATTATCCTCCCATCTCCGTCTAGGTCACCCCAGCGGTTTCCTGCCTTCAGGCTTCCTGACCAACACCCGGTGCACACCTCTTTCCCCGCCCATCTAATTCTTCTCGACTTAATCACCCTGACAATATTAGGGGAGGAGTTACTTCATATGTCTCGCAAAAGCAAATAACCTTAAGCTAACCGCAGAAGCTCAATTGGTAGAGTGTTTGCCTGATATGTGGGCGTTCAAAAGCAAATGTTAACCAAACCGCCTTGGTGACAAGGTGATAAACGTGCTGGTAACTACCGCTGTGCAGTTTCTGCGACAAGAAACATCTGTAATCAATACACGTGAGAATATAACAAATAAGGACAAAATACCAACATGTGACTTGGGTTAATAATACACTTATACGGTTGGTTCGTGCAAAGTATAAGGCAAATCGGAGTTTGCGCATTCATTGCACGACACAATTTTTAGTTATCGTACCCTACCGTTAAACACCCCGACTCCCCTATATGTCTTGTGTAACGCATTTAATAAGATTACTATAAATACCGTACATATTCCCCTTCACTATAATGGCTTCTGCGTTTCTGGAAACTTCCGAAGCTCTTGAAAGTCTACGTTCTCCTCTCATGCGGGCAATGCTGCCGTATGCAGCCCGTGATGTCGGGTGTACTACATACAGCATATATGGCGACATTTTGTGTCACGGTCACGCTATTAAAAGGATCACACAGGTCAAACCCTGTGGGACCTACAAATAAGCAAACTTGAGAACAGCGAGTGTGTATCATTCAGTGCATCAAATTAAAACAAGTGACTGTCGGATAGTGCTGGTATATTTTTTGAAGTGTGCTGTGTATGCTCATATACATCCAACACCGTACAATTTTGTAAAAGGATGTACTGAAATTTTCGTCGCGAATTTATTTCGAAAATTGTGTGTAATTGACTAACTAACACTCCGTAAGGATGGTTTGCCCGTAATTGACATCAATTTTCGTCGTTACAC
Source organism: Zootermopsis nevadensis (assembly GCF_977971745.1). Classification (NCBI taxonomy): domain Eukaryota; kingdom Metazoa; phylum Arthropoda; class Insecta; order Blattodea; family Termopsidae; genus Zootermopsis; species Zootermopsis nevadensis. Next base: position 14,273,156 of record NW_028259156.1, read on the forward strand.
GTAAGGATTAATTAGTACCTCATCAAATTCTACTCACTCCTTACTCTAGCGTATCGGCTGCAATTACGTCTCAGGGTGCACCCGTGTGAGAACTGCCAAAGCCCTCTCACTGAATCATCTTGGCTTGACGATGCTCGTTCAGGTAAGCTCTACTGCTACCCTTTACAAATTCCTGCGTAACAGAACGGTGCTGAGTTCAAACAAGAATCTATCAAAAATATCTTAAAATTAAATCGATATATATATCTTAAGTGCGTCATGTTTGTGTTGAATCAAATACATATATTTATTTTTCACAGTCTATACACAAACTTATTTAAAATAATGTTGTTAAAATATTATAACATTTACAGTATAAAGTATATTATGTTATATTTATGGCGCTCCTTTATCGTAGTACGACATTACATTATTCGGCGCTTTTATTTTTGAACGACATGTTTCGATGTTTTATGACATCATCTTCAGGTTTATCAATTTATATTATTTTAAAAACTATTATACATTTTGATGCATTGCATTTATACTGTAAATGTTATAATATTTTAACAACATTATTTTAAATAAGTTTGTGTATAGACTGTGAAAAATAAATATATGTATTTAAATCGATATATTTCAATGATATCAATATTACTAATGTTTATTTTCATGGATTTGAGGCAGTTATATTTGATTCAGAACATAATTCCGTTTCCCCGTTATTAAAATAACTCTTTGCCACTATATTAATAAAATCATAGAAATAAGTGCAGTCGTGTGTTATGAGATACTGTACAGGTCTGCTTCTGTTTTATTTGCATTCGTACAAAAATGATAGACGGTCATAAACCATTTCGGCATCTCCTCAAGAAATGATCACGGAGAAATAGTCTTACATAACAGCTAAATAAGCTTCTGTCAGTACAAGATCAGGAATAATAAAACGTGAATATAAACTCCAGCGTGGTACTTTAATACAATTGCTTGTCTCTCTTCAAATCCAGGCAAGTTACGAACAGCACCGAAGCTGCATTAACATTTCATGAAGCATCCTATTATCATTTGTGATCAGCGCAGACACTTTAAGTCATCATCTGACGTCATTGATGCTCGAGTCAGAGCGCGCTTGCCAACAAGTATTAAAGTAACGACACGTGTAATAATACCGTCACAAGTAATTACGTTTCGTCATTCTAACATCTCAGATTGTGATCTTATAAACTGGCAGAATAAACGTGTTGCTCCAGCACCTGAAGTTGATGAATTTAGTAAAGTAACTTATACAGAGTTATCACACACATTTGCCTCAGTCAACTCTGGTTTCATAAACAAATTAAGGATTATACAAAACGTTTCAAAGTAAGCGTCACACAAACACACCACCACTGAAATTTTATGTACGCGTATAAAAAAAAGACACGAAAACACAAAACATAAAACACGATGGGCCAAATTGGGAAAATTTTACATTTAAAATGACAGGCGGATAGGCGTATTACTTCACATACGCTACGCTGTCTCCCCATCTATTCGATTTCTGTTCAACTGGGGCGCACTGACAGCAACTGAGATACAGGTTGGCCAAGCTTCAAATGGGACTCAAACAGAAATACTACACCCAAAATAAAGAAACACAGAAGTGTTATTTGTAAGTCAGTGTTTGTTTTGTTATTCTACCCCCATCATATACAATAAATATTTACATTTGACATGCCGGCATTCCTGTGTGGAAAAGTCGGAGTTGACTCTTTGTAACTTCTTCGCATTCGAGATGTTTCGACTTCAAATCTCAGCCATGGGGCGCGTATCCCGACTTACGTTCTTGTGGTTTTCCTCAGTCCTTTCCTGTAAATGTTGTAATCGTATCTTAATACAGACTACGATCACTTCCTTACGCATCCCAGACGTTTTCTGCAAACGAACTGCAACAGCGATGTAAACGTCGTAAAAATTGTTGTCTCTGATGTGCCATGACTAGAAAAGTAAAGGTTTGGTCTCAGAAGACAGCCATGTTCATACAAACCACAGTCGGGATAAGCGGTAACCTAATCCCTATTCATTTTGAAATAAATTTGCCGAAATTCTGTTGTAGACGTATCGTAATCAGGACACGACCTCAATAATTAGTCCTTTCGTCAATATTCTTGAATTGCGTTCTCACAGCAATGCCACCTATTGGTGACGAATAGAACTTGTTGAAGGTGGCCTCAGACATGGCTGCTCTCTCCCAGAAATCATAACAACTAATGTGATAAGTACTAGCCGCCGTGAGAACCTCAAACCTCACTGAATAAACATACAGAATTGGAGCAGCTCCGTAGCTACAGACAGCAGACTCATGAGAGACAAAGTCCGGTCGGGAGGACGGTGGGTGGTACAGCGGCCATCGCACAGACCCAGCACCCACACAATCGATCCCTGGTTCGAAAACCACCGCCGCCCTTTCTGACAAAGATCAAAAAGGAAAGACAATCTGTCGGCACAGTGACCAATCATCCGAAGATGGGGGTAGAGTCGACTTCTCAAACGCCGTGTTTATCTGCCAGGACAATGAAGCTTACGGTTATAGTTGGTCTACACATAAAAGTGCCTCGCCTAATTTTTTTTATTTTTCAATCTCCTAACAACCCAAACATCCACGTTAGCTTGACTGCAATTTTACCAAATTTCATCTCCATCTTTGCGAGAAGAAAACAGATTCATAATATTTGAAAACAAATGCCTGAGAAGTTGTGGAGTTTCATAACACGCGCTCTTCATAAACAGTTTTTAGGTAGATTCAGACCATGAGGATAATATGAGTGCGACATGTAGCATGCATGAATTAAATTATAAATTCATACACAACAGTAGAAGAAAACTGAATAAAGGCGCCAGATCTGGTCTGGGTGTGGCGCCAAAGAGAATCCCCGGGAACATAACTCAGGTCATCCAGTCCGTAGCTTAACAACACCATTAACGCTCCATACGTCCGTAGTTTTCGCTTTGAAACAACAAGCATTTCTTCTGCGTATACATTCTATATTGCCAGGGATTGTACTTTTTCTTTCATAATCCTACAAGCCGAATCAACGCTAGTTTCCTAGTCTGTTAGCCTATTGCAGAAATCATGAGGCTGCAAAGTAATAAGCAGACAGTGTGTATGTAGGAACAACGTCTTTCATAGGGAAACAAAAAACTTCATTGTTCTAACATATTAAACGTAAATAAGCTGAAAACCTGGTAGTATCTTTGCAGTTTGCTGTTAAGCGCTTATTACAAACCTTCAACGTTTCCTTCATATCTGCTACCGTAATAAAATCTTATGTCGCCATTACGAGGTGCGATCGGAAAGTTTCAAGACTGTGTCAATAGAGGGCGAACCGGATGTAGTATGAGCTTCTGCCGCTAGGGGGTGCGGCCTACATTCATAGTGAATCAGTGTGCCAGCCGGCATCATCGAATTAGCATTTGTTTCTTAGTTACGGGCGTTTTGGTAGTGCATTACACCGACCCTCCTGCGATTTCGGAATGGCGGATTTTCATGAATAAAGAGTGTGCATCAAATTTTGCCAAAGACTCGCCAAAACGGCTACGGAAACCTATGAAATGCTAAAGCAAGCGCAGTCTTGAAACTTTCCGATCGCACCTTGTATTTTTATTTTGTTCTTTATTGGTGTCTTAGTTTATAGCGACACAATCGCATCTAATTTACATGTATGTGTAACTAAAGTATACTGTACAAATGAGATGTGTTGATCACCTACTGTAAACACATCGCTTTAAAAGATATTGCAGTAGAAAGAGACAGCTTGGAAAGACGGAGACGTTTCTATGTGCATTCTTTGAACCTTGACATTCTCAATACTGCTTCATGTTCGGAATAGTTTCGATCAAAAAGCTAGCGTCTTTCTTATTCTTAAGATGGGGTAAGAGTGTCTCTGTGGAATTCTGGCCGCTAACGAGTCAATTGTCTATCCACCTTCCCATATACGACACAAGACTGAATAAAGAAAAAACAGTTGCCCAACACTGGAAGGGGAAAGTCGAAAGACTCAGAAGACCCTGAAGATGGAGACAGCAGTTTTATCCGAATCGTCAATATCTACCTTCAAGTGCAGAGAGCATTACAGCTCTGAAGGGCAATATCGACATACTAACCACAGCGAGAACCTCAAATCTTACCACCTTTCCTCTCGTGTTACCTGACGACAGCTACCAATTTACAACAGCCCCTAAGCCAACAAAATCCATTCCACATCCTCACATTCTACATATTTAAGATTCGTCCTAATATTATAATTCCATTTAGTTTTAGGTCTATTTTCTACATCTCTATATTAAAATACACTACGACAGTTTCCTACAGCATCCTTTCGATTTTAATTTTACTACCATCAGAATAATTATAATTATCCCACTATAATAGATACTGGGAACGACCCGTTCTTCAAGTGCCTGAGCACTGCGGGTCCCAACTTTTCATTGGCTCGATCTATAGATATTTTGGTAGGACTCCTTCGACGAGGCACTATAGTAAAATAACTATGAAAGTCATAGAGGAGAAATGATTTTCGAGAAAACTGTCGTCGTATAATTTAATGCAAGAGAAGATACTGCTTGAAAGGCCTAAGCACCGACAACACCATTTCAGTCAAGAAGGCTTAAATTAATGAAATAGAACGAGCAGACATACAGACAGCAGCCTTATCGTGGGAATTGAAATGATGCACTAAAATAGTTCTAGGGGCAGACTGGCAAGCTCTGAAGTTCACCGACCTCTCGTCATTGATTTCTGTCTTGAGTCACTGCCCGTCCTGCAGAAAGGGCGATGCGTCTAAGCGCCATAATGCAGCGCGCATGTTACAAAGAATCAAAAGGTTTGTTCGGCGCGTGGTCGTTACTAGATCAAAACCGCGGAAACCCTTATTATAATTAAATCTTTCCACGTATTTCTTCAGGTCTGCTAGGGAAATTATGTGACAGAGTCCTTATTACTATTACCTACATTGCAATTAATTTTATATGCATATTTATCTCTCTACTTGTGTTATTAATATGAGGTATTTGCTCAAACGCCCCACATAAATATCACTATCTACACAGATCATATTTCCAAAAGCACATCGGTAGATTTTTAAAGCAGAATTATGAATAGAACGCGAAGAACGCCTTCATTTCGTTCACAATTCAGTATAAAACTTGATGCAAGATTCTGAAAATATATTTGCTTCCAAGGAAAACACTGCGACCGAATACATGTATCAGAATCCTTTCTGAAAGGGTAACAATCAGTCAATTAATCCACAAACTCCCCACCATTAATGAATCCTACGATTCATCATCGACGTCCGACAGTGGAACCCATCGTGAACTAGTAGAATCCAGCCCACACCGTCACACCCTAGTTCTTTTCGGATGCATTTTAATATTATCCCACCATTTTGGCCTAGCCTACCTACATGGTCACTCCAGTTTTAATTACTACAATTTTATGTGCATTCATCTCTCTCGTGTGTGCAATATGATTCCATCTCATCTTTCTTGATTTTATTAACAGCATCCTGACAAAGGGCCTATTTGGTGGATATCGATAGTACATGTTATGAGGCTCTTTATTATCCAACTTCTTCCGGTTTTCTGTCATCCCCTCCCTCATTGGTCCAAATAGCCTGCTCAACAATCTATTCTTAAACACCCTCAACCTATGGCCTTCCCTTAAGATAAAAGACAAAGTTTCGCGTCTACTAAATAACAGATAAAATTGTTCTTTCACACATTTTAGTCGATATATTTTTAGACAGGCATAGGGATGATAAGAGATTAAATTTCTTCACACGGAGAGTCTTCTAGCTAATGATCCCGAGTTCGACTAATTAAATTCTGAAACTGGAATCTGACGCTAACTGTTGCTTGATTTAATTTAGGAATGCCTAGTATAAATCCATTTTGTCATGTTGTATTTAGTCAGAAATTACCGAGACGCATAAACAATTTAAGTATTTTAGGCTCGAAGCAAGGTGACTACACATTTCTAGTCGTATAGGGCACACAAAAGACTACGTACCGCTTTGAAAGAGGTTAACTTCGCCGTTTGTGAGATTAAGTCTGTATTCAGTGATCATCGTACGTTACCATCATCACGATCAGGGTACAGAAATGTTACGTGCTGAACATACCTTACACTTTCTAAATGAGATCTGAAGTGATGCAACACCAATCTGCTGATCTGCCTCATGACTGAAAGTATTCGGTGACTGGTTTGTATCTTGTGTATCATATGCAAGATAACTGAAAATTTAAACACTTCTTGAACTACAGCATTTTGACTGTGCATGGGCCAGCTAAGGAGGGCGAACGAAAGGTCATAGGTCACAAAGCGTACCAATTAAAACGCAATAACAGTCAATGTCCTGAGCCATGTCCAGTACATTCCCGATTTTATTAAAATCCGAATAGTCACTTCCCTTCATGCTTTTCAGTCGTAATTGTGCATGCATTTCCAATCTCTCCGTGCGTTTTACGTGCCTCGCCAATCTTTTAATAATTAATCTGGCCGTCCTAATAATATTTGGTGGAGTACAAATTATTAATCCCCTCCTTCAGCAGTTGTCTTCAGCTTTCTGTCATTTGAACCCTCTAAGGTCTCGATATTCTTCGATACAATATTAAAATGGATCAGTCTAAATAAACAGGGTGCGAGATGTGATCTGGATCCAACAAGCTGAGAATTGGATGATAGCAATTAACTTTCGGATTCACTGATAGACGGGTAATTTCTTAAGCGGCTTAATTACTGTCGGCTTCTGAAGAAGGATACATTAAGTTATGTACGTATAGCACAGGCTTAAATAAGTTTACTTTGTCGTCATGAGTCATGACTCACGAATAATCCATTTTCACTTTGCATGCTTTACGCTCATGATATACGGATGATTTATTTTCACGCTTCTTGTATCATGAACGGACATCGTACAAACATATTAATGCTACCTTATAAGCAGGACGGCTTTAGGACATCACGCGATGTATTTAGATGTAAAATTTATCTGAGTTATTATTCTTCTGAATAGCATGTAGCTGTGACCGTCAACACTAATATATATCTGTGTGTGTGTTTTCAAAGATACATTACTGCCAAGTGAATAAGTCTGTGGATGCTGTACTATAGAATATAAATTATCATTAGAATCTACAGCTATTATTTGCAACGTTCTTTGATATAATATACGACAAAATTCAAAGTGAAAATAATGTAGAATGTATATCTCTATTGATTATGATATAAGCGTTGCTTAATAGGTTTGGAAAGTAAATTTATATCTCAAACAATCATGATGACCAATCAGGCAAAGTCGTAAAGAATATAAATGGGAAATACGTGTAGTCTATTACAACCGAGCACGCCTTTTCGGTTTGTTGAAACCTCTCCATTACTGCATGTTCTACCAGATATTTCTTGTCAAACTGTGCCAGACTGCGGGACTTGAATGCTGTTCTTTCCTGAGAAATGCTGGACTCGAGAAATGATATGCAGACAGGTGAGATTTCAGTTTCTCATGGCAACAAATACAAAGATGACTGTCCTCTGGGTTGTTGCACCATGTAGTCTGGTTTATCGATGTTCCGCTTAAATGTGAAACTCCCGCCCTGTACCGCTTTTTTATCTTCTTCTTCTTCTTATGAAGGTAAACAGAGGCACACAAACACCTTACACAAAAAATAAATTTGCTTTTAAAATCAGCCACGAATTAATTTCCTAACGTTTTGAAACTGAAATCTTATCACGGGCTTTTACCTCCCCGCGTTATTTCCACGATTACTACAGTATGTATCGAGTAGGTTTTAAAGTGCACAGTATTTCAGATGTAGGTACGCTGGGACATTCCGTCTGTAGTGTCCGAGTAATTAAAAAGAGTTTAAAAGTCTTAGCATTCTTCGGGAGCAGTGAAGCGCATCTGACGGTCCGAACAGCAAAGTCTGTGTAATGCATGTTCTTGGGGTCCGAACCAGACACGAAAATTATCCCAGCGCTCCGATTAGTTTTTGTGTCGAAAGAAAATTCAGACACGACCATCAGACTGCCGACTCTGTCATTTAATAGTATTAGACCAATTTTCGCACAATCGATCAGATAATAGATATACATTTTATTAATTAAGTGAGAAGTTTATGTGTGTCGTGTATACAGTTGCTAGCTTCATTTTTTTATTTATTTATTTATTTAACAGATTTACAAATGTCTCAACAAATGCGAACAAAATACAGGTTATATTATAAAGTAAAGGTAAACGTAGGGTTGTTCCTAGACCCAGCTCCATTTTAACTAGTATATTTTCTCCCACCAATGTTCATATATTCCACGGGAAGCTTCTTTCGAGTAGTAGGTCAACCAACACGCCTGCCAAGAGAAGATAAGAGAAGAATACAGTCCATACACAGCGAAATTCTTCAATAAATTCGGTTTTCCTTTCTATGGCGAAAAGAGGTAGGGGGAAATTTCTAGACGCACGAGTCATTTATCACATTTCCATGTTCTAGGCTATAAATTCATACATGAATGTATATAGTTGATTCAGAAGAACCAAGTGACAGTCTCATGTGAACACGATAATAAATATAGATGCCGTAAAATTCCAAGAATTTCCTGGCCACCTGAGCGACTATAAACTTATAAAAAAAAAGGACTCTGTGAGATTTTATATTCTCACGACTGTCCTCTGGGATGTTATTTGTCTGGTGGAAGTTACCCGACGTTTCATAGGTGCTTGCTGCAATGAGATACCCATCGCCGTTAGCCTACCACATATCTCACAGGGCTCAAACCCGGCCACCGCGGAGAGGAGATGGCGACTGACCGTCTGAGCTATGGCAAGGTCTGTCTCCGACACAGAATGAAGATGTCGATTCTTCACTACAGCAATGACTTTGTTACGAGGCTTCCGTCAGTGCGCCAAGTGAGTAACACTCCAACATACCGAGCACTCATATTTGTTCCGCCTGCGTGCGGAATGACTGTCTTCCTGCAGCACACAAACAAGCGGACGTATTATGTGATATGTGCCATACATTTTAACTAAGACCGTTTCCTGCTTCTCTCCTGTCCCCCTGTTATGTATGTCACAGAGCACAACGTTTCGTATGTCTGTCTCGGAACACAAAGACAAGATTTCCCATTTGCGACCAAGTTCAAAAAACCTATTGCTTTCTTCACACAGAATTTGTAATATTTCCATGAAACTTTAACGCACAAAGATCACACCAACACAAATTAATTTGTGACCACTTTATCGAGTATAAATACCATCCCATAAATGATGCAGAGCTGGAACCGTTATGATGTGCAACACAAAGCCTCTGTTAAATTTAATACCATCATCACTTTCACTTTTAAAAAACTATGATCTTACAACTGAGACATTAAGGTATAGAAATAAAATCATCATTGATGCAAATCCCCACTACCTGAAGGAAAGGAAAAAAAATATTCGTAAATATTCTATTGATCTCGATGACATGGTAAAGCATAAACAGCTGCATTGCCCGTTTGAATCCAATTATTTTCACCTAGGGGAGAGCAAAAGAAGAAAGAAGAAAGGTATATGATGAGACGCTTCGTCATTTGTACCGTTCACCTAGAATTGTTATGAACTGAATGAATTAGAGAGAGAGAGAGAGAATAAAGTAGGGGAGTAGTGAGAGACTCATCTAAACAGCATTTAAATATTCATTACCCGATCCGTATATCAAAGAAAATACAACAATTCTTCATTAAAAGGATCAGGTTGTAGATGTTATACAGGGAAATAAGCATTGTTTATTCTTATACTCACCCCGCACGTATAAATACATCCAGCGGACAAAGATTATACGCTGTTAAAGACTGGCTGCAAAAACTTAAGATATTGATCATTACTGGTACACATATTAGAGTGTATATTTCTTACAACCTAAAACACTGGCTTCGATGCCAAATTTCGTGCCGACTGAGGTTTAGGCAGTCACCAGTGGTTCTGTCTTACACTAAGATTTGGAGTCACTTGATAATTATGACTTTTAAAACAATCACACACATAAGAATATTTTGATTGTATAAAAATGCACAGAAGCGAGTCCACCAGGTGGTACTGGATTACTCTTCGGCCCTGATGATAGAGGCAGTAACGACCTCTGAAATGTTGGCAAACTTCTGCCAGACCCTGAGGGCAGCCATCTTCGTACTCAACGCCGTGAAAGCCTCAAATCCTGCTTAATTCCATTACGTTTTGCTGAGTGAAGTCCCTGGAGTGTCCCTCAACAAGAGTTCGTATTACTTCCACGTCAGAATCCGTGCATCTCACATGTGATGCCAGTGCTCTTATGTTTCTCTGCGGAACTGAATATCCTCTTGGTCCATCGCTGCACAACACCAAGTTCTCTTATCAATACTAAGATTAAGTTAAGCCTCGGCTTCAACCACAGGCAGCTTACTTGACTACCGCGAATACCATATACGCTGCGTAATGACGTAAGAACCCACAGGCCACGTGCCGTCATAAAGCACGTAACATTCAGTAACTCTACAGTCTTCCCACTGAGTGCATAATGGGTTTCATATCATTCTGAGAATAAACAAAAGTTATTTCCCTGAACACCATTAAGCAACTCATTTTAGTAATGGAGACGCGTTGTGTTTTCTTTGAAGCAAGAACTACTAATTTTTTTAAAATGTTGTTTAGAAGGTCTCATACTCTTCCAAATACATTTTTTTCTAGTTTTGAAACGTTTTCAGCATCTCAGACTATACCGCATCGAACGATAAATGATTGATGATGATGATATCCTCCAAGTTCCCTGGCGAGGCTGAGGAAAAACATGAAAAACATTAGTCAGCATACGTAGATAATGCGCCGAACATTCCATAAATTCTGATAACTCTTTTGTTTCGTATGTGGGAGGCACACGATAAAAATATTAAACGGGACTTCCTCAGGTTTCCGGACACACTTCGGGACATTACTGGGATACTGGGAACGACCCGTTCTTCAAGTGCCTGAGCACTGCGGGTCCCAACTTTACGTTGGCTCGATCCATAGACATTCGGTAGGACTCCTTGGAAGAGGGATCGGCCCGTCGCAGTGCAGGACAGCACAACACAAAATGACGCGGACAGACATCCATGGCTTGAGTAGGATTCGAACCCACGGTCCCAGCGACCAAGCGGCACAAGGCCCACGCCTCAGACCGCGTGGCCACTGCGGATCCCTTCGGGATATTAGTTCCTAATAATTATTAATTTTCATAAATCGAAGTTTCACAATATGATAAAACGTCGTTAAACAGCCTGACACTTTACTATGGTCAAGCAGGCTAGTACAGAGATACTACTCAAGAATTGTAATCAGTAGATTACGTCACTGCTATCCTCCGTCCGTAGTCCTCTCAAGTGATTGCTCGGACACTGTCTTGAAACACATTGCTGCTCTCTCCTTCCAGATCCTTACATACACATTTCGATTACGCTTCCATCTCTTTTGACAACATACATCCTCAACAGTTGGATCAGGATCGTTTTATAACCTAAGAATCAATAAAATCACGAAGACCATCTAATTCGAGGCAAGTTACCTAACTGAAACTACGTAATTCGGTCTGCACGTCAGCAGCATGCATAAAGAAATTGAAAACGGAAAAAGCGTTTAAGCAGAAATAAACTGACCCACAATAAATCTTCCTGCACGGGGCTGTTAGAAGGAACGAAGGCAGCTGAAAAGCACAACTTGTGTTTCAACACAAAAGCATCAATTCAACTGTTTCGCGTGAAAATGGCTTCTATTGCTTTTCCAGTATTAAAACTGTTACGATTCCGACTTGGAGCTACGGCCGTTAAACGAAAGCATTGCCCCCGCTACCATTATCCTAAAGGACGGCGTTCGGGAGCCGGCACATACATTCACCTTACAGAATCGCCTTTCACTCGTTCACCGCCTGGCAAATTGCCCAGGGACATTTTCCGAATAGACGCCACTTAACTGAAAGTATTTCGCTGTTCAGTAAATTGTTTTCTTCCCTATCATATCTCTAGCATTCTATTTATATCTCACATCATCCTTCGAGACTTTTCTAATCACAAGTCTTGTGAACACGCCAATTAATATTTGTTTCCATAAAAGATGGGTAATTTATTGACTATGTGATAGAACATTAGCTCCTCAAAAAGGGCTCTACTTCTGCCCCGTGGAGTTAATAAATAAAACTGAGGTTTCAAATACTTGAAAAATAGATACTGTATCAGCGCAATGGAAATCGAAAACCATTGGACTTTATTTTGTTTTCTAGTTTTATCTTTGTGTCGTTTATACATAACTATTGTCACGTGGGAGCACTAATTAGCAACTTACAATTGATACTATAATTCAATTTATGCTATAGAAATAACTGCAGTCACTCAATCGATGTAATCGCCAGTCCCGGCTTCATAAAAAAATCTCTTTGAAAAGAGTCGAAAGCGAAGCAGACCCCCCCGTAGTTCCAGCTCCGAATCAAAATAACCAGATAAGTAATTTACAACTCAGCACGATAGCGATACGTCAAAGAACCCAGGCGGAAATGTCAACATCGAATCCATACAAAAGAAAATTTAAGTCAGATTCATTACGTCCAAAGAAGGCGGGAGTTTTTAACTTTATTAAATATAGCGATACGTTAACGGAAGTGCAAGATGGCTATAAGACACTGTAGAATGCCACTGTAAGTAGTGATTGCTAAAGGATTACAATAATTTAACAGATCTGCTTTTATGTACGCTTCTGAACCCGTATCATTAAATTCCAAAACTCTGTGTTTGCCCGGAATCACATCTATTTCTGTTAAGAACGCTGTAAACATATATGTCTGATAATCAGCGAGAATGGAAAGGCGAAAATATCAGCGACTAACAGCTTCTCAAGCTGTTAGTCGCTGTCTGCTCTGTGGACTTGCTTACTTACTGAGAAGATATATTCCAGCGGCATAAATATATTTTTCAAATAGTGTTTCATTGTACGCATATCTCATGGACCTCATTAATTAATTCAAAATACAAATTTATTATACTAAAGCGAATTACATAATAGATGTAGGCTTTATTGAAGTCCTATATTATTTTCCTTTAATTTCATCTAGAAATAAGTTTAAAATAATAAACGTTGAACATCTTAAAACTATATAATGGCATTATCTTTCTAATGTTTTAAATAAATTTCCATTCAATCATAATTAATAATGATATGTAAGGTAATTGTTCAACGGTCTCTAAAGAGCGATCCTTAGATAAAATAATTCGTGATTTTCTAAGCGTATGTCACGTTCTTAACAATATCATAGAAGCTTAAATAACATGTAATATGGATCGTACCAAAGATTACAAGTGTCAAATGGAATTAACTTCTATTATTTTCATTCGTCCCTCATCCTTCAATTTGTTACAAGTGGTTCAAGGAAGTGTTAGTTCAATACCAATGTATGTGAGACATCGCTATAATCCATCAATTCTGAAGCTTAATTTTACCGTTGCCATATTCATCTTTACCACTCGACTTTTACATTTATGCATTTATGATTCTTAATGCAAATATCTATGTTTTCCTTAAACAGCATCAACCAAATGATCGTGGTAATTATGAACTGCTATTCTTCTTTTCGGTACGGACTGAATTCTTAAATATTATTTAGATAAGCTCCGACTTCAAACGATTAAATAAAACTATGAAAGCACGTAACATGATTCAATCAAAAAAAGTATTTAGGTAACCTACTGAGCTTATTTAGCGCAGGCTTATACATATCAAATAAAACGGAAAGAACATTCTAAAAAAATTCTGATTACTTCTGAATGGGTATTGTTTATAAAAAAATAGCTGATAGTAAACAGCTGATCCGCAGCGATTAATATACGTTCCACCTGCTTTAACATGTAATAATTCTGTATTTACCCTTATTGTAATATGGGTTTCGTATTTTTCTCCGAATAGACAGCGATTATTTTCCTTAACAGCGTCAAACATTTGGTTTTATGATGCAGAAGAGTTGAGCCCGAAGTCAGTATCTAACAAACTGAGCTATCCCACCTTATGTCAATAACAATAAAGAGATTTAATTTCCATGCTGCACCAGCAGATGTCGCAGTAATAAAATCTTGTGATGAGCAGATGGTTCATTGCCGATTATGAGATATTCCACTGCGTGGAACTTGACTGTAAAATCACAATTATACTTCAGTCGGTGGCCGGTGGCATGAGCAGGGCTATGAACTAGTCAGCCAGCTTATTGTTCTGTTGCTTCGCTTAGTTTTGCTAAAAAAATGTTTGTTTTGGTTGGGCGTCGGCTTGAGGAGAAGGAACTTCCTTTCTGCGAAGGACTACAGGAGTACGGAGACACGGCTTTAACAGACAGAGGAGGTGGAACTCCAATTAACGAACGCGCCACAAGTACTTTGTTACGCGAGTCTGAACCATTGTCATGTGGAGCTTTCGACACTGCACAACAATGTGACGACCGAGCATAGGAAGGGTGTGGCCATGGCTGTCGGAAATTTCAGTAATCAAGGCACTGAATGTCACGGTTCAATGGTAGCACTGGATTTCGCGAGGCTCCGGGTTCAAACCCCGGGTCAGAGAGTGCTTATCCTAACTGAGGTCATTCATGGTTTTCCCCAGCCTATCTTGGGAAATGCTTATTTTCAAATACATTATAGTAACTCAATGACTATTTCAATACATTGTAATAGGCCATAACCACTTCCTTCGTTATCCTTTGTTATTCGTCAACAATTATCCTACCATTCAATTCAATATAATCTACGCAAATACTAGAATAAGAAACATAGAATTTAACTTTGCTAAAAAAACGTATTTTATTACTGAATACAATTAATGTAAATCAAACGTGTGACTTTCTCAGAGGTTCGTCTATGTTTGTCGTAATGTAAACAACTTGTTACATAACCTCACTCTATTTGCTTTTCGTCTGTCTTTTATGTATCTTCAGCAGTGAACACAATAACGTTTTCTAACCTAAGACTAATTAATACTCTGTCTTGGGAACATTGTTTAAGAAGTATAACTCAACTTTCTTTAAGAAAGACTATGTTTCATTTTTATTCCAATCACATTTATGTAATAACAAAACACAACATTCATTCAAGACCGCAGGAATCTGCCTCAGATCCTAACCGGACAACACACCTAGTTGCACGGGGGAAATAATAAATGAATGACATCTTTTCCAGACACAGAATAAGATGAGAAGGAACAGAAGTTTTAAATTAGACCCTAAGTGGAGCAGAAGTAGTAGTCGCGGTGATTTCTTGTGATACCATCCGCACAGGAAATGAAAGAGCAGACTTCCCTCCTTGGCTTGATAGATTTCGTGACACAAGTTACTTGCCGCTTCGTTCCGTCATCCCCCCCCCCCTTTTTCAGTGCTTGTTTGAGTGATAATTCAGTGATGGATCACTGCCACAAACGTCTCATGATTATGTGAGAAGACAGTAGCATGGCACGCCTGTTCTGTCTTTTATTGGACTCACTCTCGTCGTCCTTATCTCAAGTGCCAACCACACAAAAAGACATTTACCATACTCGGCATTTATTCGGAAATTCTATTCATCAGCTACTAAGGATGTAATTTTATCTGATTAATTCCTTTCAGTCGATCGCATTAAATTACAATTAGAAGTGCTCCCAAAGTTTGAGTAATTTTTTCTGATGTAAATTGAACAGGATATTAAGTACTAATAACTGTCGTCTGAGATCACGTAAATTTTATATACGAGATAAAACCTATTTAAATTAACCATACAAGACAATGGTATGAAAGGAGTCTGAACGTAGTTAAGATAAGAGACAATTAGGCTATAACCAAAATACAAAATGGTTAACTAGCAATTGATTAACTGATATAATAATTAAGAATTACACCAACATCCGCGAATCGTTAGGTATCTGAACACACGTGAAATATGATTTGAGGTTCTCACGGGGATGAGTACGAAGATGGCTGTCTTCTGGGTTGTAGCGCAGTGTAGCCTTGTAGAAATTTACCATTGTTTACGACGTGCTTGCTGCCTCCATCATCGGAACATTCCGGAAGAAAGTCATCTTCATATTACGCTATATGAACCTGAAATATTATGTACTTCAAAGTTAAGAAATGAAAAAAGAGTTTTCTAAAACAAATGTGTCTTCATCTAAAATTGCTTGGACCCACCCGAATACGAAACAAGAGTTCTAACCACTGGTCTGCGACGATAGCTTTGACTTCTTTAATAACGGTTCCAGTTAGTTAAGTTTGCTCTCGAATCATTAATCACTCATTACAATTCATTGTTCATAATTGGTAGATAATCTTGATCTTCATTACTTGCCCTAAGCTAATTAATCAAATTTTAAATTTAAAAAATTGCACTTATGATATCAATTATGATAACAGAGTAATAGTTTTCAGCTCACGTTTATTTTGTTCTATAGAACTTAAAAATTGTTATCTGACACAACAAATAAAAATGAATTTACAGAATTCAACATGTCTTTCAAGTTGTCATTTTCTTTAACTCATATTAACCTGATTTCCGATTGTCAAGTTCAATGTTAATTTTCATAATTCGAGCGAACTGCTCTCTCTTCTTCTTCTTCTTCGTTATTTATTGCCTATGGTTTTTCGGTTTACATGCCCATCCATATGAATAAAACCTTTAATGCATTTTTCGTCTCTCGCGCGCGTGCTACGTGCCCCTCCCACCTAATCGTCCTTACTATGATCACTTTAACATTAATTCGTGAACATCACAAATTTTTTGTTTCTTAGGCCCAATAATTCTCCTCATCGCCCTCTTCTCAAACACTCAATTTGTTAGATGTAGACATGTTCATCCCCAATCAGTGTTCCCTCTGTACAGTGAGTTACCAAGTTTCATACCCATATAAAACAAGATTGAAATTGTTGCTTATATTTTATTTTCTACATACTACACATAAACATAAGATTCAGAGTCTCGCATCACTTCTTAATTAATTTTGAATGTAATTTCGACTTGTTACCGTTCTTGTCAAATACTTTAACATTGGATGATTTATGTCAAGATTCTATCCGGATTTCTGACAATGTTATAACAAACTGTTCTTATTCCAGTGAGAGTTCTTCTAGCAGGATTATGACTTGACATGTTACTTAAGAGACTATAAGAGTATGTAGTATATGTAATAAAATACAAACGATGAATAAAGAGAAGGGACTAATGGAAGAATGACAAGGAAATTTAGCAAAGTAACTTAAAAATATTAGACCTACAAGAGAAATCATTGATCTTGTACCAAAATATACAGTCAAGTCTTCCAGGTACATTATAGGCAGTCTAGAAGCGCGAATAGGCATATCGTCTCGTATGTCTTTCTTAACAAATTAATGCCTGGTTAAGCTCTTTTAGAACTCGGTCATGAGAACGCCAGCATCATGTAGGCCTATATGTAAAATATACAACTGTGTGATTACAAATTCGTTTCCAGATCCAGCAAAACCCTTAGATCCACACAGTCGAATAACACTTGCACTATACAGAAAACGTTTCAGGCCGAAGATAAGTATCTTAATTAGCTAAACATTCTCCTTTGACATTTACCATCTTAACTATACACTAGATCGAAAATTGTTTGGAATGGATAAACATCTTACGTCCACTTAAGCATAGTATGAATTTTTTAGAAACTTAATTAGAATTTATTTAGGTCCCATAACTCGTAATAAGGCATGCAGGCTTTCACCTGTCCATATTCACCTCATATTACGACGAATATGACGTACAAATTTAAAGACTGAAGAAACTAGTCTTATTCTAAACTTGACACAGTATTCTGAAAGAGAAACCAAAGGTCGTGGGTGTAATGGTTTTCTCTTGGGATTAAAGCCGTGTTTACGTCATACTCAGCCCTTGTGTTGGGTTTACGTAACTATGTTACTGAACAAGTTATAGCGGAGAATAGGCCGTACATGTAACTTCTTGAGTCACCCATTTCGATAATTTCTTGGTAGAATGGACTATTGTAAAGCGAGGGCTTGCGAGAAAGAGTGTATCCCACTTCCGAACTGAGGCCGATCTGTATGAGATCACAACGTTCTGGCAGAACGAGTCTCACACACGAATATGTTACAAAATGCTCACTGATTTCTTCCTGACTATTTGTCTGCTAGTACGTATCAAAATAATCATACACTGGTGACGTACTCAGTACAGTAGGTAACGCTGCAGAGTACGACTCTCCAAAAGTACGTGGGAATTTCTGATTCATTACATCGCAATTACGTTGGTAACTCTGTTTTATCTGAGGTATATTTCATCTATGTCTACTTGACGTTTTAGAAGTTGGATCCTATCATCCTGCTGAGGTCTTTACGTCGGCGCCTGAGTTGAAGCAATAAATACGACAGATGACTATCTGCTTCATCTTGCGAAGAGGTCGATAGACAATAAGGCACTTTTCACACCAGTTCTTTACAGTTCCCAGTACATAACATCCGCTGACGTCATCATTCTACGCTGATTAACTCTTTGAAATGGCCAACCAACCAACCAACTAAACATTCATTCTAAGGCCTATGTATGACACGGCACTTAGGAACAAAGGCAAGTTTATCCATTATTCAGCACAGATACAAATTTCCTAACGCATTAATCGACAGAGACCTTGGTCCCTTACAGTCTCATGCCTTGCATTACGCTGAGTTCACGTTCATTACAGGGAATACAGACAAATTTCCTTAATCCGAAAATGAAAACGCAGGGTTAAAATATAATGTAAGCTGGTATTAATATTCTAGCGTCAAATTAGTTTTCATACTCCAACAACAGTCTCCACAAACTTCATAAAAAAATTCGAAACAATAAATCATAAAAAGGATCAAAGTTCATAATCCAGTCTACTTATTGTCGCATTCATTATAACATCACGACCTTTTCTTGATGAAAAGCGAACCTACTTTCCCTGGAGGGGCGTGTCTGCCGACTTGAAGCTTGGTGCAGTGCAGTACTATAGTTAAGTCCTTTCAATACGAAAAGAATAAAGGAGTTGTAATGGCAGTGGGGCTGGTGTGTGTAAGTAAGGCTTTCAATCTCTTCATTACCACTACTCAAACACTCTCACCGTCTTACAGCGTCTGAAAGCGAATCTGTGTTGAACAGATGCCGCCCGTGTTGAACGAACAACGCCACAGGGAAAAGTTATTATCAGGCTATAGGCCTATTTATAACATTCCCTTCCTTGCACTGTACCACAACAGAAATAAACCAAGAGAAAGTGGTAATACACTACATTATAATTTTCCTAATCTCTCAAGACAAATGATAAGATATTACCTTAAAATGAACCACGATCACTTACAGGTCAATTTCGGAAACACTTTACCTTTCGAAGCATTATGACATATTCAGTTGGAAAATCGTAGTTAAATAAACTAATTAAGAACTTCAAGCCACGCCACGCATAAAAACAAATATTAATTTCCGTTATCGCTTATGGCATTAGTCTCTATTCGCCATCCATCTTCTAAGAGTCTAGAACACTACTTTTAATCCTGTAAGCCAAGTTAAGTTCTGATTACATAAGAGGTGGAAGAAGTAAATGGTGAGCTTCGGGACGAAGAAATAAGCTCTTCACATGCGAGAACAAGTCACTTTGTTTTTGACTTTAATTAGGCAAAAACGTGTAATCAACAAATTAATTAACTTGTCTTCTGCCTTGTAAAGTGTTTCTATTGACCGTCTGCCTGACTGTCTCTTTCATTTCAGTTCTGGGCATAAATGTTGTCGAAACAAATTCCGGGTGAATCCTGTATATGAACAGTGTGTTATTAAAGAACTTCCCGTGTTGATAAATTTCAGCTCACTGGCATCAACAATACAAACATGGCGGTCTTGTGAACTTGTTGGATGACAGCGAGAAGAGTCATTTGCGTGTAGTGACGTGAAGTTTTGTATGACAATAAATCGTCGAAAAGTATGCAGCTCTTAAGGAAAATATTAAACAAAAAATGGCTACCTCATGAAACATTTAGGGTTGATGAACCATGACAACTTTAATACTTATAGTCTGACGCTACAGCACGCCACAATTGCAGTCAATAGTACAGTCACAGCATGCAAACCTCATAATATATCATCGTCCACCTGTTTCACAGTTGTTCTACACAGTCATTGCTGTTAACAATATGTACGTCATAAAATCGTCCAACCTGATCTTAAATAACATTTAAAGAGGATTAAAACTACTACGTATGAATAGGGCTGTCTTCTACGACGTTTCGCCGTATAATACGTCGTATGGTAGATATTGACCTTACCGTCTCCATCACTACCCTACCTGAAATTAAAAGGCTTGTAATATGTCATATTTTGCATACCTCGTATGATTTCTGAGACTGGCCTCTCCGTTGGACGTATGGAAATTCTTAGGGCTTTACAGTCCACGCTAGTCACTTCTGCTTTGATTCCGCGATTCCGCAGAGCCTCAAGGCGACGGGCATGGGTCCGTGGAAATCCTGTAAGAATTCTATTATGAGACTAGTTTGGTCTATATCTACACTTTTCATGTGACAGATTGACACTGTCGTTCCTTAGAACAATAGTTTAAAAGAATATTAAATATAAATAATTGGTCCACTAAAACATCTAAAAAGAAATTGTTAATAGAAATGACAAAAATGTAGAACTTTCAGACATAAACATTCATTTAAAAATATAGATTTGAGATTCCCACGACGGCAAAGATATCGATGATGGTCTTCCAGGTTTAACGCCATCTGGGCTTCTAGGTAGATACTAATTTCAGCCCTGAAGATGAAGACAGGCGTTACAACCTGGCTGACCAACAGCGGTGTAAAAAAGCAGCATGTGAAATATCTGCGATCTCGCGGCGGTGAAAATGTCGCTATTGGTTCTTTGGTCTGTTACTACGTGGCAGGTAGTACCAACGTTTCAGAAGAGCGTATCTACTCCATGTTAGACCACATGGTGTTAAAAGCCAGAAAACTGCAAACAACTTCTTTGACTGGCTTCATCTGGCCTTTTCTTGTAAACCTGGCAACGAACCTTCCGTTTTCATTGAAATGCGGAAAATGTATTGACCAACTGGGTGACTATTAGCTTCTTAAGAACTCTGTTTTATGCAGTCAGAGAGTTAAAGCACTTGTTACCTCGCTTACAAGGCATTCCTTATATTGGTTTGCTATGTATATTTCTTTTAATTAGGCAGGCACGCATCCCTGCGGAGCGCCTATTCAAACTGCCCTGTCCGTACATCTGTAGTCCGCGCTTGAAACAAGTCGATTACGACCGAAAGGGTTTCAATGGAATTCGATATTGGGGAGTTATATTAAAATTTATGGACACGTTCTAATTTTTTAAAATCGGAGACTATCTTTCTTTTGCAGAATTTGCAGGCAGTATCTGAACGTTCGTGAATCATTCTCCAATTTGACAGATGTCCTGTCTGCATATGTACCGCACCACGATCTGTATTCACCAGACTCCAGGGAGACAGAGCATTGTGAGGTAACTCGTTTTTATGGCCTTTCCTAGAATTTTCTGGGAAAATTCCATAAATACGGCAGGAGCGTTTCATTACAAATGTTTTCCAATTAATCATTTATAACCCCCACTCCCACTTCATTCGACGTTATACAACGTATGAAGTTTATAAATCATAGTTAAATAAATTAATAAAAATACATCCACGGAAACAGAAAACATTTCAAAAATTATTTCTTCGGTGGACAAGTATTTTGGTGATTGTTTTATTAACTTTAATGGACCTGAATGAGTTTGATGTTAAGAAAAACAAATTTCTAGCTCAAAAACTGGTTTAGATTGAATGACAGTCTTCTGTTTGGAATCCTGAGCGTCAAATTATTTTCTCTCGTTCAAACGGTCCAAATTCATAATTCCCATTGATCGGAATGTGACCTTCCAGTCCGTAAGGTCTTACGGCCTTGATCCAGTGCAACGATAAGTCTTCGTAGGGTCGCTACGAATCAAAATTACATAAATTTAAGTAAATAGGCTTACTTATCAAACATTCTTAAATAAAACAATGCACAGAAATTCTATGCCCTTTCATAGTAATCAATAAGAAAACGCTCATGTTTTGCCGTACTTAGAAGAAGTTCATAAATACTGTATAAAATTAAAAGCGTTTTATCCACTAAGTGCCTTTTTGTGTGACTGCTGTTACTGGCTCAAAATCTGCCCACCGAAAAGTTTTTCAATGACAGCAGTTCCGAGAACTCGTATATCGGCTTTCACGTCCACACAACACACGTCCCTTTAACGTGTTGCCAACATCAAGGGGTTTTCACAGCTTCTCTGTGAATAAAGCTTTCAATAAGCTGTAACAAGAGGGCTGGATTTGAGAAGTTGGTTTCAAACATCGGAAGTAGTTTATAAACGCGTTAAATTAACTGTGATTCTGAAAATGACGGTCTGCACCAGCATAATATGTTCAAAGGGCCAGAAAGTCTTTGCAGAAATTGGTATTATTTATTTTTACAAAACAAAAGAAACCCCTGGATTCAATTAAGTCGCAACATATTTAAGTAATGATTACAACGACTTAGTATCAGATGAAATTTGAGAGGTGCTTACTAATATTCGTCGCCCCGCATGCTGTCTGTAAACGTAAATACTGAAACTTACACGAGACTTCAATTGTATCTGCTGTTTTATATGGGTGTGAAACTTTGTCTCTCACATTAAATTAAGACCACAGATTCGTGGTATTTTATAAAAGGGTGCTGAGAAGAACTTTTTGATCTAAGAGGCTTGAAGTAACAGAGAGCTGGAGATAATTGTAGAGTCATAATGAGGAACTAAAAATCCGTATTCTTCACCAAAAATCAGTATAATAATGAGACCAGGAGCAGGAGACGGGAGGGGAGTGTAGCAAGAGGATGAAGAGGTGTTGTGGGGAAACTGGATGGGAGGACGTAGGCTGGATTCATGTGGCTCAGGATAGAAAATGGTGGCGGACTGGTGAATCAATCTTGAATCCCACTCATTTTAGCCGAATTAATTTGAAGGGTACAAATCATGAATCTCTTGAATACGTAATTGGTTCCATCTATTGCTTTCTCTTTAAATTTCAGATATAGTTCTCAGCATTTTATTCCAATATATCAAAATTCTATATTCACAGCAACAAAATTTCGCACCAAAACAAATCACAACAGGTAATACACACACACACACAGGCGTACATATTTGAACTCTAACCTTTTGATTTCGAGACACAAAACACGAAGTAAAAAGAATTCTGATATGAATAAGAGTAACCTAATTTAATCTTCTGTTGCTATATGCCAATTCAATAATCGCAAGCTCGAATCTTTGTGCCCCCTGGGATTCCATCTGTACTTATCCCGAGTCATCGGACAGGTGACCTCGTCTTTAGAAGACACGAGACATCGGATACGACGCTCACCACGCCTGTCTCTATCCCCTGCGTCTCCCGTTTTAGACAGATTCGATCACTCAAGAGCCACTCTGTGTCCTCACAAAGCGCATCAGGCTATTGTACAGGCCTGTACATAAGAAGGTGGGTGGCCGCCCTGAGAAAGAGACAAAGCTACGAAGTTGGCGGCGTTGCACACGGTATTGACACTTGGCAACAATGTGAATTGGCCAATCTTGTTTCTTCAACTCTTGATATATATAAACGCCTTCAACATCAGATCTCTCGTTTTTTTAAGCACGAAATGCCGTTTAATTTGTTGGTCATCTCTTCAAACAATTAGAAACCACTTCAGGGGCACTTAATTTCATAAATAAAAACCCAAATCCCGAAACTAACTTCTGCAACAATAGTCATGTCTGGCAAGGCTATAAATATATCCAAAGGACTTACGCTTTGGCAACGTAGCGGACTAGCATACCGGCGTCTGCATTACGTTTGATGTAACTGAATACTTTATACACCGGCTCTCTGGCCTGCCTGTGTCGAACCTGACGCCTCTGACGTTCACATTCCTTGCTTAAAACATCAATTGTATGCTGAATTCCAACAATTTGCTTCACATGAACAAAATATTCACATGTAACACTAACACTGCTACAGACCGAGCGACAGTACAGGAAGTGGCTGCTGCTGATTGGCTCACAAGGGCACGTGACAATAGATGCGCAGAAGAGACAAAAATTCAACCAACATCGTTCGTGTCGTGCACGTTAGTTCTGATCGGTTTAGTGCAGATATGGGCGAACTATCAGTATTGTCAGGGTGATTAAGTCGAGAAGAATAAGATGGGCTGGGCATGTAGCGCGCATGGATGGGACAAGAGGTGTGCACCGGGTACTGGTTGGGAAACCTGAAGGGAAGAGACCGCTGGGGAGACCTAGACGTAGATGGGAGGATAATCTCAGGCGGGATCTATGGGAGATAGGAGTTGAAGGAAACTGGATTTTGTTGGCCCAGGACAGAGTCCGGTGGAGGGCTTTGGTTAATTCGGGTTCGGTAAGCCATCTAGTTAGTTAGTTAGTTATGGGCGAACTATAAGTAGCATAGGGCCAAATCTAGTTTTCTCATCATGGTTGCAGGTCCATGAAATAGATTTATCTTTCACCGATGACCATGTTGCTAGTAACGTCCTGCTCTCTCCCCTGACTGGGCCCAGCTATGGATTGTAACAACAACAACAACACCAACAACAACAATAATAATAATCTGTCAGTGACAAAATACAAAAAACCTTGTTATTTAACGTATAAAACACATTACAGTCGCGAATTAAACAATCTATCAAAAATGTATAAAACTTTAGGCGGGCGGATGAGAAGCGACTGAGGGCAGAATCTGGCCCGCGGGCCAAGTGTTGCACATGCCACGTTTACACTGAGCAAATTACGTGATTACCGCTATAACAACTACATTACCTGTTTCTTTTGTACGGCGTTCGCTTAGTGATTGAGGAAAGTCATGGGAAAACCTAGTCTGACAGGGAGAGATGAGAGAAGGCTATAAAAAATATGAGGTACCGTTAGAATGGCCCACTCCCTCTGCATAACCTTACGTACAATAGAATTCGCTCGCCATTTGTGAGGCGTAATTCTCAGAAAAGATCGAGGAAGCACACAGGAAATTATCTCTTATCGGATGTATGCAGGAACACTGGTCGATACCAGTGGGTCCACTTAGACATGTCTCACAGCCTTCAAGTTTCGGTATTCCAAAATGGGATATTATATCAAAGTAATAACAACAAGTTATGGCGAAACTAATTCCATTAAAATGTTTCAATCTGAATCTGTAACGTAAAAAGCAAAAATATCGCCCTGATGATAGAGGCAACAAAGACCTCTGAAACGATGGTAACCTTCTGTCAGACTGCACGGCACTACAACCATCTTCGGAGTCACTGCAGCGAAAACCTCAAATCCTGCTTAATCAAAAAGACAAATTATTAATTAGGATTTAGTAATCCATTTCCCTATAATGACCACGTTTCGATTATATTAATTCGTCAGACATAGCGTCCAAATATTCGCATTCTCATCTTGTCATTAACTGTTAGCATACAAATATATTTAGAACATAATTTAAGTGGCTTATGATAAATCTCCATATAAAATGTCATATCTGTTTCACGTGGCTTATGATTTACGTCTAATAAACCAATAGTTAAGGTAGATTTTCAGCGATCTCCATTCTGTTCATTCGCATTACTTCATCAAGAATACATACGTAAGATATTGTAAATGCGTCATATTGTGATTCATAATTATTAAAATATTAAAAATTTGCCGTCAATCACAATTATAATATTGTTAAAAGATTAAAACATCATTTAACGTTCCCCCATCGAGTACTCGATTACATAGAAAATTAAGACTATAAAACATAAAAACAATGATATTCAGTAATTAGTGATAAGTTTATACTACATAACACCCGTTGATGGCTAAATTATAGCGGAAACTAGTCGTGTAAGTTCCTATGTAATCGAGTACTCGATGGGGGAACGTTAAATGATGTTTTAATCTTTTAACAATATTATAATTGTGATTGACGGCAAATTTTTAATATTTTAATAATTAAGAATACATACGTTCTTAACACTCATCACACAAGATTTTAAAACCTTGCACTGATTTGCGCTACTTTTAAGTACTTGTAAATGTTTCTGACGAAAGTGTGTCCATTGCCTTGCATGAAACTAGATTATTTAAAATAATAATTCAGATTATTTCCGCATATTTGAAGACGGAAACAGAGCTAGTTTCTAAAACGTTTCGTTTTAAAGGAAGATGAAACAATGGAAGGACAACTTCAAGATATTATAACTAACCACTTTCTAATTTTTCAGCAATACTGATAAATCCAACACAGACTTTTTTGTATATGTTTGCTTTGTTCTGGGTTAATCTAACGGTTTAACAAAAAGACCGTACTCTAAATTAGTGGTTTCATATCTGCAACACTCAATCGAAAGCTCAAGAATAGACCTGCTTGATACACGGTCAGAACAAAACAGACATGCTGTTAATGTAACAAATTCAAACATCGATAAAAACAATAAAAACTCGGTTATAAACGAGTTGCATTTAATAATAATCTAAGATCAGTTAATGGCAAGGAGTACAAACACTTTTCTCTCTCTTTTATACGGTGTTTAAATATTTAACACCAGTGCTACAGAACAAGAACGACATTAGTAAAGCCTTATTACATAGTCACTCGTTGGCATTTCAAGCTCGCGGATGCAAGCAAAAGGTGATGGCGCACGCGCCGTGTGTGTTGCCTGCCAACAGGGGCAAGCACGAGCCACTAGACTGGCTACAGCTTGTACGCAATGAAACACACGCGATACGCTTTTTGGCGATGCCTCTAGACGCTAGGAGAACTTCCAGCGACAGTGCACGTCGCAGAACTACATACAGCATTGCTCGTAGTTTCCATTTACAAAACTTTCGACAGACGACTTTTCCTTCGTGTGGCACGAATGCATAAAGTGTAAACTGTAGACAAGGGGGAGAACAAGATTACCTTGCGAGCGAAACTAAGTTACTACTGCTGCTGCGATAGTTTGCGGACACGTGATCTCTAACGATACACTCAGGTACTTGTTTTAGAGCGAAAGAAAATTTCGATCTTCATTCATTATTTACGAAGCTACTTAAAATATTTTTAAAATGATAATTTTACGGGATTTTAAGTAAAATTGCGCAGATACGTTATAAAGGTACATGGCAATCATCATTGTAACCAATCCGACGCCCAGGAACTGTGATTACTCCGATAACCGACAGTATTCGTTAGGATCGGCGTCTGTCTCGGTGACAGTGACCAGAGCTTCAGCGTCAGCGTCTCCGAGGGCTAGTGGTGAACGAAATTCCAGCAGCAAGGTGTGTCCTTTCCTCTGGAGGTGCGGTTCAGCCTCAACTGCCAGCAACAGCGTGGTAAGGATTTTGTCAACTGTTTTGGTTATGCAGCGATCAGTGGGAAATGACGTCATTATGAATTGAAGCGGAAGCATGTAACTGGGTCCTGTTTCAAGACACTCTTCCTGTTGTAATGAAATACTATATTATTCACTACGAGACCACTGTTGCTTATTTTATTTATTCATTTAACAGCGTTTCATCAAATACGGAATGTGTAGTGGGCAATGATAGGGCAGTTATTGATTTGATGTTAATGTTACTTCAATATACACGTCAGAATGGAGGAAAAGTTGAGAAATAAACTGGTGTAAATCCCCTTTGTACAGCGAAAATATGCACATATCCTGTAACAGACATCTCCGTTGAAAAATCACGTGTTTGTTCTTTACTGGTCGCTGTCAAACAACGAATTTCGAAATGCATGATTTCTAACGTAAGTGTACATTCAACTTCAAAACAATGGTGGTGACACGTTGCTTTAACAGCTGTATGGGACTAAAGTGGGAAAATAGTAACATAACCACGGTATTAATTTTAATTTTAGGGATTTATATTTCAGCTCATAAGAGAATATTTAAAATTATATATAAAGAGATCATTTATGAAATCACATACAAACATCTGATCACGCTTCACTTCGAATCTTCAATATTCATCATAAATCTGGAAGATGGAGGAATAATATGTCGATATTAATAAAAATGTCGAGCGCGTGTAAGAATGTGGACAGCAGTACTTATGATTTCCTTCGTGTCCGCAGTGCAGGGTGACGCAATGGCGTTTAACAATATTTTGTCTGCGGCAACAAAGCGGAGTTTTTTCCTGTCGTAAAATATTTAATTCCGCTAAAAGTGTGCGACAAAAGATACAAATAACAGATAGCGTGTTAGTGTTTGGGAAGGATAAATTGATTTACGCGGATGAAAGTCAAGATTACAGATACGTTAGCCAAAGTAAAAGTTGTCTGATTTGTCATACTCAAAAAAAAAAGAGTTTTGAAACTCTGGAAAAAGAAGTTCAAGACACGCAATGGAAAACTAAATGAATCCCAAACACATGGCGCATTATTAATGTGGTATAGTAGGTTTGTGTTGACAAATTCACAGCTTTCCTCGACGAAACAGTACAGCAGACAATGGTGAGCTGAGGAAGTTAAGATCTATCACAGACGGTGCAAGAGTTGTAACGGATTGGTGGGGGCTTTTGAAGTTAGTAATATTGTTAAGCATAATGAAACTGATTCAGCAGAAGATAAGACAGTGTAATGTAGAACAATACTGATTTACGCCTGTGGCCCAACAGTAAACTACTTGGTGACATTCTCACGACTCTGGTACATATGGGAGAAAATTATACAGTTCCAACAAAGTTCGTTTTGCGTTGTATGTATCGGCCTCGTCGTGAGAGCATAGACAGCGAAAAAAATAGATTTACTGATGATTGTACATCACATGATTTTAAATACTACACAGTTGCAGGAAATAACAGAAAACGGATACCGTATCACAGTGACAATCGCTGATGACAAAATATCTTATTTTCGTAATATTTCAAGTCTCACAAAAATCGGTACATTAGGTCAACGTTTATTAGTGATACACACAATGACATATATTGAGATGCTAATAAATATATCCCATGTTACTTTTTAAATAGAAAAAGTAGGCTGAAAAGTAAATTATCGTTTAAACACTGGAGAGACAGAGGACGTGACAAAATTCAGGATGCCATTCAAGAATTGTGACGACTTCACCGACGATGACACAAAACCGGACATTCTCAGAAGGGGAAAGCTCAGCAACACCAGAACATTACATGACGTTATAGGTTCTACATTGCCGACCACACTGGATTACTCTAGTGAGCTGGAAACTGTAACTGGCTTATTCGATTAAATAAATATGATTAGGTTGATTGAACTAAGAATAATGAGACTGGCAGGAAATACGTATGAATTTTGGCCGGAAAATCTAGAGGAAAAAAAACACTTGAAAGACCGAAACACATATTGGAATAATATAAAATGTATCATAATGAAATGAGGTGTGAGGTCGTGGACTGAATTTAGCTAGTTCCGAACAGGGTGTAGTCGCGGCTGTTGTGAACACGATAATGAACGTTCGCGTTGCAAAATAGGCAAGTAAGTAATTTTACAACTCTCAATTAGGACTGCTCCACAGTCTTAGTAGTCTTAATACATGTTTATGCGCGCGACTAGGACCAATTAGACACACTAAAAATCAATCGCTACTTAAAAATGACCATCTTAATTTAATAAACCTATCATTTAAAACACACCTATGTATGTCTGTCTCCTCTTGTACATTTCACAGTGCAGGTAAATGATTATTGTACTCCTTCCCTGATAGTAACGCTCATGAACTGAAGATTCAAAGAGGAATTCATGTTTAATGCAGGGAGTCGTCCAGTCATTAACCTGTACACTTCACGGCACAGTTGTTCACAAACCTTTGACGGTATTCTTCAAACACATTAACATAAAAGGTTTATCATTATTTATCATCTTTATATAATTCTAGTAGACACAGGGATGTCTGTGAATAAAAAGGTACTGTAAGATAATTAGAAAAAATTGAAATTACGTCTACTTTATGTAGCTGTTTTACATTAAAATAAAGGGATGAAGACTGACTCAGTAGGAATGATGTGTAATTAAGAAGCTTGTCGTGTCTCGTGATGTTGAATATAATGGCATTCCCTCCCCTTTACATCAACAGAAATTACAGCAGGAAACCTGAAGCTTATTATTACGAAACTCCTCGCTCAGAAGCACTGTCCTAGCACCGGATCGTGGCCAACTCAACTTTCCATGTTTCCCCTTAGATTTATTTTAAGATGCGCTTCGCAGAGTTGCCTTTTGTCCACGGTCCATAACTCGGTTACGATGCAGTGTGGGTGCGCGAATTTGCGTGGTCGTTAGCATTCTTAATTGAACACTCGTTTTTTTTAACATGTAAATCATTAAATCGAATTAGTAATTACAATGTTCAACAAATCTGAACTCTTTAATATTCCTTTTGGTGAACGTTGTTAATGATGATAGTATTTTGCCTGTAGAGTACCGGACAAAATATTTCCATCTCCCATCACTTTTTAGAACTCGAGTATAATTTGCACCTACCAATTGGGAGACCAGTGTCATTTTTTCAGTTTTACAGCTGACTCTTAACTTATAATCGTTATTCTAAAAGCAGGTTTTTAATGTTTGGCTAATATTTTAAAGCGACTGTCGACAACGAAACCTCTCCAAGTGATAAAAGATGTAGTCCAACTAGAATTCTATACGCATTAAATAAATTTTATTGTTGTTTATGAAACAAAATTAAACTTTGTGTAAATATCTTCACAGCAATAGTGCATATGTAATTGTTGATTTCATACAAGGTGAACTGCGTTTGTTCACAAAAGGTAGGATGACGCTCATTAATTAGGAGAACATACATTGCTGGTAATAATTATTTATTACAAACATTTATGAATTATTGTGGTCCTTATATAGCATTCCTCCTATCTGTACATAAAAGGCGTGGCGTGCGAATCTGTTTAATCTACCTTATTTGTTTCAGCAATTCAGTCAACCCTCCTCAACATTTTGCCCTTAATGGCGTCCTTTCTGGGTCAACCACCTACAACGGTCAGCGGGACATTTACAGTCCTGCACTATATGTGCTGTGTAGATTACATCTCTATTATGCCTCAGGACATAGAACAATATAATTTATTGTCTGCGTCCACAAAGCCCTTGTAGTCCAGTTATGGGCGTCATTCTACTAAGCTATAAAAACAAATTTGTTTGGCGTAAAAATACGAATCGACCTCTGAGTTTCGAATGCTACTAGGAACGATGCATGAGCCGGGATAGCTCAGTCAGTATAGTGACTAGCTACGGGCTGGACGACCGGGGTTCGATCCCCGACGGGGGCAGAGGATTTTTCCTCTAGCCTCTGCATCCAGACCGGCTCTGGGGCCCACCCAGCCTCCTCTACAATGGGTACCGGGGTCCTTTCCCGGGGGTAAAGCCGGCCGGGGCGTGATGCTGACCACTCACCCCCATCTAGTGCCGAGGTCAAGAAAGAGAGGAGCTATACCTCCAATCACCCGAAGTGCCTGTATGGCACGTAGCGGGACAAACTTTACTTTACTTTACTTTACTAGGAACGATGCAGCTTTTTAGAACAGGAAAAACTTGACACTAGCTATAGGCTAGTAGTGCAGAAAGAAAGTATCTGTTAAACAGAGTGGAAGGATCAGTACTATTATATACTATTATTCTCACTGAAAATTTGTTCCAAACATTGAAAATACTGATCATTATTTGTGAACGTGCAGCGACAGGCAGACACACGCAAGTGTCAAAATCGAAAGATAAATAATACTCACATCAGCAGGTTTCTCACGTCGCACAATGAAATGCAGCCACGTAAAATGAAGCGATAACATAAACAGATTCTTAACCAGACAAACAGCCTGAGCCAGCCATACTACGAGTACCACGCGCCTATTAATTGTTGCAAAGAGCTCGGCGAAATAATCCAAAATGAAGTACGCATATCTGGTTTTCTTTAGACACCCTTAGAACGTAACATCATAAATTTTGATATCAGATATCTCTTTCAAAACACATTCACTCGCTGCGGAATTCATCTGGTCCGCCACGATGAAAACAGGGATCTTAAATTCGTGGTCAGCGGAATGTTTGATGTTCCATGCAGCCCGACTCAGTTCTAGAATTGTACAAGATGTGCGGACCCAAGCGTTTCAGTTAAAAAAAATTAAGTTTGAAATTCACACCAAATACCTACCTATATACTGCTTTTACATGAAGTGAAAATATGTTTAAATGAATTTCACATTTGTGTGTGCACGTTTATTACTAATCTCTTGGGCATACACTTATTTTCTTAGTGGTGGGGTGTTGTAATTTCTTTGCGGCACGGTCTGAAACTTTGCATATTATTCAGGCGAGCTCCGGTTCACGTACATAATTTCACACTGAAATCACAGTCAAACACATATATGACCCGTAATTTTATTACCTAAATCTCGTCTTGGTAACGAGTTAATGTCCTGGTTTTGTAGAAGTATTACAACTCCTCGAACTGGAAGAAAGTGTATTATGAAATCATAAGCGGGATCATGTAAATCAATAATATTCCTCACAGGCACTTTGAATTAAAGAAGAATATACCAGTTTGCATGCAGCTCATATGGTTAAGTGCTTCGTCAGTAAACATGCCTTTGCTAACGCATACACTTTGTTTAAAACTGAAATAGCAGCTTGGACACACATAAAACAAGCCAGATCTCAAGCTCTTAAACAGGTCATATACCGTATAGAACGGAAGTTTTACTAGACAGACCATTAGAATATAAAAGTTGAATAAACTACCAATGTTGTGAGCAAAATGCAGGTCAGAAATTAAGTTCCTCTTTCTTAAAGCTTAGGAGAACATTAAGTACTCTATCGTTTCTGGTAATATAATTCTATAAACACATTGATATAATTATGTTTTACTTTGCATCTTATATTGGTACAAACGTCATCACAAGTTATAGACAACAGCAAAATACTATAACATATTCTTATGTATGTATGTATATATATATATATTATTATTATTATTATTTATTTGACTGCAAATGGGTTTTTACCCGGTGGCAGTGGTCCTACAATAAGACACAACAAAACATAAGACAACAAAAACAATAAGAAACAACAGAACAATGAGACAGAACAAAACAATAAGACACAAAATAACATAAAACAACAAAAATAATAACAACAGAACAATGAAACAGAACAAAACAATAACACAAAAAACATAAGACAACACAAACAATAACAATAAGAAACAACAGAACAATGAGACACAACAAAACAGTAAGACAAAAAGACATAAGACACAACAAAAACAATAAGACAACAAAACAATGAGACACAAAAAACATAAGGCACAACAAGAACAATAAGACACAACATAGCAATGAGACACAACAATACAGTAAGACAAAAAGACATGACACAACAAAAAGAATGAGACACAAAAATATATATATATATACACAGAATTTTCCAATCATCTACACACCATGATTTAGCTCCTTGGTACGTTTCGTGTCTGCTTTTATTAGTGTGAATATGGTACTGGACATTTCGGTTCCAATAAAAGACGAAACATTTATTGACAAGCTAAGTGACTACTAGCTTCTCCAGAAGTACGCTGTTCGTAAGAGTTAGTTCCTTTGTTGTATTTTTCTCTTTCAAATAAAACATCAATGGAATAGTATGTGCGGTGCTCGCACATAGAAAGCTAAGTACCCGTGGACGTCCGTGAATTCAAACAGATGTTCTTTTGGCATACGTGGGCTAGCTTGTAGAAATCTAGGACACAACAGTTCCCAAGAGCTCAATGGTATCAAGAGATAAAACCTGGTTAGTTTTCTAAAACAGGTCGTATCACATTTATATTTGATACAGTTGAACATCACTGCATTAGACTACCAGCCAGACCGATCAATGGTTTCCACGCCGTACATAAACCAGCAGATTTCGTGTAAAGTCTGTCTAGAAAATAGGACAAGGCTATTCAACTGACAGAATTCAAAGATTTATTAAAATATAATTCTCAATACGGCGCAGTTATAAATAGACTGCAGACCCAATATTACTCTTAACACATCGACATGGATTTTCGAAAGCAAACCCAGAGGTCAGACATTCTATTTTTTAATGCAGTTTACATGAGAAATAAACACGTCATTATCCACACAATATTAACAACCTTCTGTGTAGTACACACGAAGAAAATAAGATACTCAGTTCTAATGTAAGTATTTAAAAGTTAAAAATCATAAACAAACAGAAACGGACTACCTCTTATCTTAATAATTATTTTCTGGTTTGAGTCTGTCACTTCAAGGGAGCATACAGAAAGTTATATTAAAATCAATAATGTATGCTTAAGTCAAGATGTCAAGATTTATGAAATTTTTGTAACCCTGTATTTGAAAAATTACAGTAGTAAAATAGAAATTTACTTAGTAATCATATAGGCATACACACTTCACTACGTGTATTCTTATCGTTTTATATAAGGAATAAACGTAACGTTACTTGTTGGCTATTAATTAACAATTTCAGGTGAGCGGTCTCTTTTAAACAACCGAAGAAGTCTGTGTTTGGAACTTGTGTAAGTCACTTTGTCGCCGGCACAAAAACGCCTCTTTCCAGTTGTTGTTTTTTGTAGTGTTCTGTCTGACGACAGATCCATATGAACAGGACCCTTCCATCCTTTTCTCGGACTGGGACCTGTTCATATACGTTCTTGGCAGATAATCCAGAAGTGGTTTGCCATTGCCTTCTTCTGTGTGTGAATGGAGTAATTGTTGGGATGCCACGGAGAAACCGGGGAAGAAGCCCCCGGAGGAAAACTCCGTGTTGCCTAGACCACGGCTTTGCCCAACACAAGTTATAAATTCGGGCACCGCCGGGAATCGAATGTAGGTAGGAAGAACATCGATTTCCTATCGAAATTACACCCCAAGTCAGGAACAGTGATTAATGTTCTCTGGCACCGAATTACAGAAGCAGTTTCTTCCATTAATTTCCCAACTACAGAGATCGAAATTATTCCTTCTCTTTTACATCCATTTTCATGCCTGCCTGTGAGTCAGGTTAGGCAATTCATGTCTTCCTCTTCTTTCTCGCTTCATTTCTATTTTCCTTATCTTTTTCTCTCTTTACAGCTGTTATACTATTATTTTACCAATATAAGAGAATGTGGATGATGATGATGATAGGGAAAGTGTATGAAGACAGAAATTATCAGAATTCATTTGTTTCTTCAAATTGGGTTTGAATGAAAACATACAGGACCTTCATTCAAACTTTGTTCCACTTTATAAAAACACTGATTCTTAATTCTAATCATGCACAGAAAAATATTACATTTTGACGCTTGTGTTAATGTTTAATAACGAGTAATGACCGTTTAAAGTTGAAGTTTTACTGAATTTTCCACGGATATCACAGTTTATTTCCTAACGTCACATCATGTCCATGAATAATTACTTAAATTAATAACTTTCTTGGTTCTCTTGATACTAACAAACAAGCATTACATCCATTCACTACAAAATTCCAGTTCCACACACAATGGCCATAAATACCTAGAGTCTGAGCGTTCATCTTTCACGCGTTGCGTTCATGTAGGCCTAATGCAACGTGAAGATGTGTGACGTTGCGTGACGCACGGCACCGCTTGAACCAATCAAGAGGCAGCTTATCATGGTGTATTACTGATAGACGTAATGCATTAGTTACACCATATGTGTGGTTTGGAACCAGACGAGATTCCATCTAGAACTGAAAAATAGACAACGTGGCGTGGAGAATAGGTCCATATTGCAAACGCATTGAGGGACTTCAGATTAGATCACATTAAGAGACTGGGCAGTTTCGTTTGTCGATGTCGCCTACAAACGGAACTCAATTACATGCCAGAAGTTAAGTGCCCGTCTTAGTGGTAATACTTTACTTGGCAGTGACGCAAATACGACGTGCTCTGCTGACCACGATTAAGCAAACTAACCACAATAAGCAATCGAATGTTATAGTTTAAAATATCGTAAAGTCTAGCCAACATAAGAGCTGCTATTGTCATCCTGTTTCCCTTAAAGGCATATTTGATATGGTCGATTATTAAACATTGTATTAAAAAAAGTATGTAATCTAAATTAATTCTTCTTTTCAGGTAAGAATTTTGGTTGAATTAACTACAAAACAACGTTCAGGGGTGTGTCCAGAATAGTATGCGAAGTTAACAAAACCGCTAAGACGTTCAGGTGAGTTATCCAAATATAAAATGAACTTTGCTTGGAAGCCTTCTCGGGTAAATCAGCCCTGTAGCCTGCGGAGCTACAATCCAACGCATCGGAGACAACACAAACCCTGAAGATGAAGGCACGAACATTTTTCGAAACGATGGATTGTATCTCCAAAGGCTACTCACACAGCTCATCGCCTGAGAAGGATTTAGGAAGAATTAAGATGGCTGTCTACCATATAATAATTCACAGGTAATAGTTATTTATTTTTTATATTTGTTTGTTTACTTTTCTGGCTTTTTTATCCACCGATTTTTGTGTGAAACTGTAAATCCCACGAGCGAATCGTACTCTGTCCGGGCAGGTATTCACAAGGGACTGAAGCTTTTGAATGAATGCCTGTATTTCAGTCGAAAGCACTCATGTGTGTCCTGAGGCGGCTCACCCTGCATTTCAGATGATCACGAATCACAAAAGGCTGAAGAAGCACTACACGAAACATCACGTCAGCAGCATTTCAAATATCGACTAGCACTGTCGATTCTTCAAACTCAGTTGGAAATGTTTCTGGCATTTGGAAGGGCTTTGATGTAGTCTACATCATTTTAACGTCAAATTTAAAATATCATTCAGATTTTAAATATATGAATCCACAGAACCATTTTTCTGCAAATGAAAATAATAAGTCCTGCTGTAAAATACAGTGTGTTCAAAAAGTTACACAACCCATTCCTGACACGTTCTATTTGTAAATAAATAAATAAACAAATTACATTTTAATCGTAAAATGAAAAACAGTGTTACGTAAAGTGTTATAAATGTCTTCATATTTCATGCAACCCGATACAAAGTTCCTGTGTCATGGAAACGGTTCACCAGGTAGTGTTCGACAATGAACACTCGTTCCACGTGCGAAAAATAAATAATTAAACTTCGACTGTTTCAAGAAATCTGACCCGCATGGGCATACGTGATCACAACAATATTGTGTGTTTATTAATCCAACGACTTGTATTGAATTGCAACTAATAAATATTTTAATATCAGTTGTGAGACTTCTCCGTCATTCTGTATTAACGGCAGAGCTGAATTTAACGACCTGCTCTAATAAATAAAAATGTAATATTTAATGCAAATAAAAGGTCAAATATAGTCGTGCATTCCAATAGAATCCAGCGAGTGAACATTTCAATAACGCTGTCTCGAGTTCAAGACACATGAAATTTTCTATCCGGAATTATGCTCGTTCAGAGGATATCGACATTCAAGGCCAGAACTGTTAAATTCGTACTAATTTTGTTATCCGTGAAAATAATTATACCCTACTGCAGCTACACGCCCCTTCACAGGTAAACCAATTTTAACATAAAAACTTGGACTGTTTCAACCCAGAGAATTTAACAAATCTACGTCATGCACATGATGTATAATAGAATAATTATCCTATTTTAAAATAAATTAAATATATTTCTTTGCACGATTTGTTCAACAGTCCCCATAAATACATAATTTCCTGTGCATATTAAATCTGGATACTTTTTTAATTTTTAAAAGTATACGAACGTTCCTTTTATACACGCCGAAATTAACATGACAGTCTGAATACACGTACGTGTTCACAGGACTACGTGGCAGTCTATTACAAAGTTTAATTTCCTTATTAAAACATATTTTAAAACCTACACGTCTAAGAAGAAGCCATTAGGAAACTTCTGAGATAGTTCATCTCAATAAACATTAAGAACTGTATAATCAACTTCTAGACGTCCTTTAACTTGCTTTAATTTTAAAATAATTTTAAGACCCATTCAAATTATGACTACGTTAACAGAGGTGTAAAGTAATTTTTGGTCACTAGCGTTCCGTAAAACCTCGTTCAGCTGCAAGTAAATTTGACAGAATATAGACGTTTATTTTTGCTACAAAGCAAATTATAAGGTACTGTTAATAGATACCGCCATGTTTCTTTTTTTTTAACCCACGACTAAAATGAAATAATTCTATAGTAGCTGTATAACATGCAGAGCATAAATTAAGTACTAAATTATGAGGAATGGAACCGCATCTTTATAGCATGTTTCATTCAACTCGATAATAATTAGTACAGAAACTTGTATGTCAGTTCCTTTAATTGGCACAACACTGTAATTGGTAGATGATAAAAACTAATGTAAACTGAGAATCAAGAACAAGTTTACTCGTTATATATTTTATATTTCAAATAAAAGACAATTGTTTAATATAGGTTCCTCTTGCACGAAATGAAGCACGCAAGCACAGTATTAACTTTCGTGTAGTGGTATGCATGATCTAGTGCTGAATGTTTATCGTCCTCTTAAAGAAACAGCGTTTGTCTTAAATAGGCCTCCAATACACATTTTGAACTACACGAACAATCTTTTTAAATGTCTGTATGAAAGACAGGCTACTAACATTCTTCTTCTCATGATTTATTTTAAATTCGTCACATTGCCACTTTACTAAATGATAAAATATCATAATATATTAAGTTAATATCTTTAACTGTACCAGATTTTAAATATACCTGCAGAATTTTTTGGGGTTAAGTAACATTGTGATGAGCATGAGAACCTGAGATTCATAGCTACAGAACAGCGGAATCATTCGAAGGTGGCGATACAAATAAAGGAAAGAAAAACAAGGTGTACCAATGTCAGAAGAGCGATTATGTCCTCTTTCAAGGTTCTACCCTACCATTAAACTGTAAGTACAGCAGTAGAAAACAACTTGTCCGTTTCGCTTACAACAGAAACGCTACCTCAGACTGCTGGCTACAAAGAATTGCCGCAGAGAAACAGTGTTTATAATTCGGAAAAGATGTGCTTCCTTACCTCTTACCCTCCCACATACGTCAAACTGTAGTGAAATGCTCGGTTTCATCCCGATTACTATCAACAGAAAATTAATATTTATTCCATCAGAGTAATTAATCCTCAATTAAAATTCATAAATTAAAATAAAACTCTTTCCACGACAATTGCACAGAACTTCGATACTTAATAATTATAGCAGTGATACCCATGAAACACGTAAATAATATATTTTGTATAACATTTAATTATTTCAACGTAACCCTTCTTTTGTTCTATTAGATAATATATATTATTTAAAACATATTCTAGTTCTTTATTTCCCATTTCTCTTGAGATTAATTAGGACTTTCACTTATCACACAAAATAACAGGAGGATACAAAATAATGTAACTCGAACACACTGCTACACACTTTTGAGAACTCTGAGTTAAAGAAATAACAAAAGAACCAGACAGGCCTTTATTAACGGTGACTAATGCAGGTAAACGCCACCATCATAAAGAAATAAAGGAAGCTCTCCACATCCTGGTAACATTTGTTCGTACATTCGCGAAAGGCATTTCATCTAAAATTCATGACGTTTAATGGATTTTGAAACTTGTTCGTGAATAGTAGCGCACTGCTAAATTCGCAATAGAAGGAATGGTTTCCAAAACTGCTACTCCATTTTCATTGCTTATCCGCCATATTTTAAAACGCTGCGGGCAAAGAATCCAGTTAAAAAAAGCTCGAGAGACCAGCTAACGCGAACAACGATACTATCTTTACGACAGGCGCCCAAGGAATACCCTGTTTTCACGGAAAGTTATGGCAGTGCTCACGAAATTGAACTTTATACACATATTTTAACTGCTGTACTGCATCACCGTGTTCATAATCTGCAGAATACTACTTCCCACTTAATCGATAAAATTAACAGCACTTCAGAAAAAGAAAATAGATAATACGTGTCTTAACCGTGCAAACATATTTACCTGAGTACATCATGCCATCGATTTTCATTTTGAAAACGTTCAAGGTTCCCCACTAAAACTGACAGGAAAGTTATCGAAGAGTCGGTTTGTTGTCACATAATCGATACCATAAGTGCTTTATCTTCATCTGACCTTGTGGTAATTCGTTTGACTCGTTGCAATAAACGTAAGGTTTAACATTACTTATTCAGGGGCAGTCAGAAGGATGTAAGGAGTCAAGGTAAGGCTAAAAAAGTCTGAAGAATTTAACAATTTGAAGGCATTCACATAGGATCTGACTTCATCACTAATCTCTACAAAGAAGAAATAATACTAAGCAAAGATAAAAACTGAGTAATGTCCTTCGGATGTAAAGGGATTCACTACTGTCTCTACAGGTTCGGGATGAACGCTGATGAACAGAAAATCATCCAGAAATATCGCCGGTAGAGTTTTGTTACGAATCTTTGGGAAATATCCATTCTTTGTTCAAAAATTGGCAGCGTGAATTTAATAGATTTTTGCAACTGCTATATTATAACAACACTGTAGAACTGAAAACAACAACTATTAATCCAAATCCCGACCAGGGTACCATAGAATTTTTCACAATCTCCACAGCACAAAATAGGATTTGAGGTTCTCAAGCGGTGAGCACGAAGATGGCTGTCTTCTGGTTTGTAGCGAAGTGTAGTCTGGTAAAAGTTTACCGACGTTTCAGTGGTCGTTGCTGCCACATCATCAGAGTAATGAGCGAACTTTTATGAGACTACCCGACGGTCCAGTCCGGAAAACAGCTGTTTTGCACAATGCTTTCTGTGATCGGATTATACCAGAGTTACTCTGTTATTTTTAAGGCGCTGTATGAAACGTAAAATGATTGTCATTGATGAATTGGGTGTAACTTGGAAGGAGCAAGTCATAGCCTACTTTTAGTTAGTATACCGCTACTTACATGGATGGGGTTACGAAAGCTATGGATATCGCTGTCATGGAAGCCTGATGTTGGTCCATATTCGTATTTATAAGCTTCAAAGGCTTGGCCCAGTAGTGTGTTTCGTCCCCACTGCAATTTCTCTTAACGAATACACACTTCAACAGTCATCTGCTTGCTAACAACACGAAGCAACTAGTATAAGCGGTGACTACTTTGCTGTAATCCAGTGATCGACCTTAGTAATTACATAACATGAGAGATCCAATTAGTACTATCGGAAATATCCGAAGCAATTACGAATAAATGTGCGCATTTCATAAAGCGTGAATGCGAACCTGCTTGTCTATCACAAGTGCCACTTCTAGTCAATTGTAATGTCAAGCTATAACCTACGACCCACAGATCAATATAAAGTTATTATGTCTGTATTATTATGGCCTGTATGTCTGTCTGTTCTTTGAGCACAGTAGCTGATACTGCTAAAGATACATTCGCCTACTCCTTTGTAAAACAGTACCGCGTTATTTCTGTGATAACTAAGGATAGTTTCTTCCAATCGTGCTTAAACCAATTTCATCAGGAGCGAAGATCTCCAGAAGCTAACAGTCGTTCAGCTAGTCAAGATATTGTCAGCCTGTTACGGACCCCGCTGGCTTATTACCACGTTTAGAAGCGCCAGCCAATGGTTCTTATCCTGATACAAATGAATACAATATATAACATCTCACCCTGTTTCTTTAAGCTCCACTTTAAAACTATCATCTCATCTATGCGTTGATCTTCCAAATGGACACTTCCCTTCCGGTTTTCCGGTGTTTTTTTCAGTCTCTCCGTGTGAATTTGGAAAAAATTACATACCAAGTGCACTTCCTGCCTTCTTCATTATCAATGTAAGTTCATACATTTAATCACTTTGATTTATTACTTCTATTCGTATTTCATAATATCCAACTACTGTGGACGTAACCTGATATGCTTTTAGATTATGTAACGATGCTGTTTCAAAAATAGATCGCATAGTGTCGAATGAGACAGGAAGATGATCAAGAATTGTTAGTAGATACAAATTTTGGATATGTAGGTCGTGGCCTATTGTTATATACTATCACGGAAATCACCCGAAAAAAACCCATGAAGTATCAGTCAAGATGGCCAGTAGACAGTACAAAACTCAAACAATTACGTCCAAAATAAAAACCCATTTGGTAATTTTTGGTTACTAGAAATGCACGCAAAATTTTAGTGGGGAAACCCATTGAAAGGGGTCCACTTGTATTTCAAAGAGGCTGGTTGTGAGGATTGGAATTGGACGGGGCTATCACAGGATCTTCTCCAACGGCAGATGATTTTTGTTTTAATGATGTTGGATCTTAAAATTCTGCTATCACGATGCATTTTATGTGAACGGTATATTCAACTGACATTTTTAAATATTCCACTAACTGAATCCGGTTGTCTCACCCAAGAATAAGCATTTGTTTGTACTTTTAAGCAGCTCCACCTTCAATCTTTCAAAAAAAAATGCGAACACCTTCTGACATCAAGCGTAACCTGCCTCAGTTTGTTTCAATATGTCAACAGGTAGGTGGAGTTTAAACCGAACCGAGTCAGGCTCAGATTTGAAACGGAACAAACAATTCTTCTTCCTCCCCTGAGACCCTCTAATGGACACTACCACGGTAGGTCTTCGTTCCTGGCACAACATAATTGAGAATCTATACATTAATGACGTTGGTTACGAACAATGAAAAGCAATTAACAATAATTTCACAACTGCGAAAGAGAGGAGAAAACAAGTCCAATTTGTGAACGTTAGTTAAATGGGTATCACCGAATGTTCTGGTTTAGTGGTTAAATTCCTACTTTATTTTCCGGAAGGTGTAATCTCGACCACAGAATTAGCTACACCGAGGGAGGAGCACTTCATTACCCTCAGTCCCCTCAGAAAAACTCTGGTATAGTAGTACCTCTACAGGCTACATCCTCTTCCTTCAAAATCTCTTCTAACTATTTTGTACAGTTATCCTACCATTCTACATTTTATATAATATGCACTTTAAAATGTGTTGGAGAATAAAGCACAAATCAATTCGAACTAATAAAACACAGTCGTGGCTAAAATGACAATTCATTTTCGCAATATCTGAACTTCCAAACAACTATACTCCATGAGTTTCTTTTTGAAAGAATCAGAAGTAAAGACTCGTTATGTTTGTTATGATAAGTTTTGTTTCCGTTAGCGTCTCTTTACCCATCTGCGCAAAAACGGTGAATTATAGCTGCGTCGCGACGATAGATGCCGCGACCTCCGGTGTCGGTTTTCAGCGTCGTTATGGCATCCCGAGTCTCGTTAGCCTGATTTGGAATTCTGAGTCGTCGCCGTTTACCGACGTTGTGTGGGATCGCATCCCTGAGCTGGTCTACGCTAAATATATCTAACGTCGGCGTCGCGACGCGACACTTCTCTTCGGTTTACCAGCGTCGTGCAATTTCTTTATCAATTTTTTCTTTATCTTGGCCTAGGTTTTGACTTGATCCCGAGCCACTTGATTGCATTCCATACCCTAAAACCAATTTTTTTAGATCCCTTTCAATATTATCCTCCCGCATGTGCAAGTTTTCGCCTCATATGTTACCCTTCCCTCGAGATTTTCTGAACAAAACTCTGTGTGCATTTCTCGTTGTCTCTCATGCGTTAATACATCC
This sequence comes from Zootermopsis nevadensis, assembly GCF_977971745.1. Taxonomy (NCBI): domain Eukaryota; kingdom Metazoa; phylum Arthropoda; class Insecta; order Blattodea; family Termopsidae; genus Zootermopsis; species Zootermopsis nevadensis. Next base: position 14,316,834 of record NW_028259156.1, read on the forward strand.
CGTCATTTTTAGTTTTATCATCCTAATATGAGCTAATCATATAAGTTTAATTAAAATACATTATCTAGAACCTCAAAGCACGGATATCTGAAAAGTAAGATTAACTGTATTGCTACATATCCTCCGCCGATCCTGAAGAATCATAACATGAGCCTTCAGCGTTGCCTTCCTAATCTATCCCAAGGCACATAACTGTACTAAAAATGTGTAGGACTTCTGAAACACGCCATTTCTTTCACATCAAGCTCTTGATTTTTATCGAAACCATGTTGCTTTCGGATATTTAACTTCCTACATAAGTAAAACTGAATGTCAATTTCCTTTCGGTTATGTCTGTCCCTGCATCTGCCTAATATAGAATTTCTTAACTGCAGCAAGTACGGCTAATCTTGATCAGCTCACAAAGAAGAGTTAATGGCAGGACCTCTCCAATTGATTGTCAGTCCAAGTGACAGTGGAGATGTTCTAGAAGGAAGTTGTTACCGGTCATTGACCTTAATGTCTCCCACACAGGAAATCTGCTCTATGGTTGTAAGCACACTGGTCACACAGAACATGGAAAGTTGGAATGATGTTTAATACAATTTCGTGAAGAAGATTTCAGACCAAATTCTGTAGTCATACTTATGATCAAACACGGGGCTGATAACTCTTACAGCTACTCAATTAACGGAGGAACATGTCCTCTAATAATAGGAGTTACAAAACCAAAATGCCTATAACAACATTGAATGGTCTTGTGAGAAATAAATACACGTGGTTTTAATGCTTACATTACTTTCTTTACAGTGAAACATTTCTGAGCTTGTGATTTAAGCTGTTACAATATTCTAATATTCAATGGGAATTTCAGACTCGCCTCGAGAAATCAAATGATGCGAAAACCTAACAAATTAAGAGATGTCGGATGGGAGAGAGTCCTCTCAAAGATGAGAGAGACACGCTCACACGTGACCCTGGAAAACTGCAACTTAACGCTCATCCCCGATCTTTTATTTGAATTTCCTTACAAAAAGGAAAAGTCAATGAGAAGCAGTGATTATAATTTGAAAGTCGTGTGTTTGGAAGCCACAACAGCAAGTATTAGCCTATGCCGAACTTGATTACAGACTCTAGCAAACCACGTTATTCCATTGACCATTACAATTATATTTTGGTTTCGGGAATACCAGGATGCTAAGATGGAAAACACAAACTGCATTCCCCTCTAGACCCACTTGACAGACTTCAAAGATACAAAACTTAAAATTAGTAAGGATTTAAATATAACTTACTTAAAATAATGGATTGAGGTATTAATAATCTTTAAAATGACGAACTATTTACATGTACGAGGGTCGCTCATTAAATAATGCCCCACATTTTTTTTCTCAGCCAATAATGAAGATAGAAAAGTGTACTTTTACATGCTTGAGATTTGATGTTTCTCGCGTTCGTGTACGGAGTTTCAAATGATTCCAACCAATGGCGGAGCTGTAGTGAACTGTTAAAATGGCGTCTGTGAACGACTCTCGTTACAAGCAACGAGCTGTAATTGAATTCTTTTTTGCTGAAAAAGAAACTGTGGTGAACATTCATAAATGTTTGTGTGCTGTGTATGGAAGCTGTGCAGTCGATAGGAGCACCGTTGGTCGCTGGGCTAAGAGAGTTAAAGCTTCAGGAAGTGAAGAAACCGAGCTCCATGATCTGCCGCGCTCTGGGCGTCCTGCCACAGCCACCACTCCAGACATGTTGAACCGCGCGGATGCCATTATTCGTGAGGATCGGCGCGTCACAACTCGACAATTGGCCCAACAGCTTTCAGTCAGCAATGGAAGTGTAATTGCAATTATCCGGGCTCTTGCATATTCGAAGGTGTGCGCAAGATGGGTTCCACGAAGTCTCACAGCAGACCACAGGATTCAAAGGAAAACAATTTCTTCTGAATTGTTGGAAGCGTTTTGATGCTGAGGGATCATTACAGGTGACGAAACCTGGATAAACCACTTTGAGCCGGAGACAAAAAGGCAGTCAATGGAGTGGCATCATCCTCAATCACCGAGAAAGAAGAAATTCAAGACAACTCCCTCCGCCGGAAAAGTCATGATGATTGTCTTTTGGGACAGTGATGGGGTCATTCTTGTGGATGTGATGCCAAGAGGTGCGACCATCAATTCAGACGCGTACATTATGACCCTGGAAACCCTCAAGAAGCGTTTCCGACGAGTTCGGCCTCACAAGCATCCAGCAGAAATTTTGCTCCTGCATGACAATGCACGCCCTTACACAAGTCCGAGAACCCGGAAAGAAATCACCAAATTTGGTTGAACGGTGCTGCCCCATCCACCCTCCGACTCCATCTCTTTGGGCCACTTAAAGATGCTATCCGCGGAACAAGATTTGAAGATGACGAGAGCGTGATTCAAGCAGTGAGGACATGGCTACGTTCACAGGACAAGAGCTGGTACCGGCAAGGCATGCACGCACTTGTTCCACGATGGCGTAAAGCCGTACAAGTTGATGGGGACTATGTGGAAAAATAGTATGTGTAAGGGAAACATTGATTTATATTGTCACTAAATTTCAGCCATCTTGAATAAATATATTCTGAGGAAAAAAATGTGGGGCATTACTTAATGAGCGACCCTCGTAATAGATTAAACGGCCAGTCCACTGTCCTTTCATATAATTCTCAGCTATTAATCATTAAAAATTCCATCATTTGACGCTGCATAGCCTGAGCTATTGACACCATCGTTAAAAAATCATAAATAAATTAAACTTTAAAAGAAATATACAGGCTATAATAAATTAATTACTAATTTAACACTAAACATGCGATTTTAAGTATGAAGGCAGAAACACCCGATTAAAAATGCCTGCCAGGATATGTAGCACGATTAAATCATATGAGAGATGTTTATATCAAGTTTCGTTCAAAAATATGGAAGAAAACACCACTTTGTAGACCTAGGCGCAGACGGGAGGTTCATATCAAAATGGATCTTAAAGAAATACAGTGTGAAAGTATAGATATACAAACATAATTGAACTTTAAACAGCGTCACTTAATGGTTAAGGACTGTGATACATACAAACAGTTAATCCATTATAGCAATAAGACTTTTTAGTTTTACAGGCAAGTGAGAAGCACTAACACGCGAACATCTGCAGCCACCAACGATTCAAAACAATAACGTAAGACCACACAGGAAATTGTAGGATCCCAAGCGAATTTGGGTAATAAAAACAGAGCCATATAAACGACTTCATGTGGAACAAATAAGGTTAACTGTTTCATTCAATATAACTCGTACTTGCTGCATTCGAAAACACGAGAAGTAGAAGCTTAGATTAACATAGGGCAGGAAAATAGTGTATTTGAATTATAAACATTTCGGAGTGTTCTTAATATATAGAATTAAGAAACAAAATTAAGAATAGATCATGCAGATATTTAGTGTAATCTGAAACCCCCATACGAAACATTTTCACTTTTTAATATTCCTCTTTATTTAATATAGATTATCTGTAACATAATAGTATTAGAAAAAAAAAGAATACATGACATAAAATGCTTAACTTATTTTTGTCTAAAATGTTTTGTTGCTGCGCTTTTAATAATAAACATAAAAGAGCTTTTACTTAATCACTAACTCAACAGAGCAGAGCAGTTATTCATAAGCGAAGTCCCTTCGCTAATCAAGCAATTTTTCGTCTCTTGAGAAATCCAAAAATCCATTACCATATTTACAAAAGCCTACTATACCCTACACTAAATTACATAAACGCAGTCCATATTCTGACACAAAATATTTATATTAAATTATAATATTATCTTTATATTCTTCTAATCGGCCCTTCCCCTGAGATTTTCTGACAAAAATTCTATATGCTTTTCTCATCTCCCCCGATGTGTGAAACATGTTCCGTGTATCTCATTGTCCTTGATTTCATCACGCAAATAATATTTTGTAAAGGCTAAAAAAATGTGAAATTTCGCATTATGTAATTGTCTTTTTCTCATAAGCACAGATTTTCTCCTCAGCATCCTACTCTCAGGCACAATTAGTTTTATTCAGTTCTCATATTGATGCCAACCCATGTTATCAAGTGATTCAGAACCGATGGCTAAAGGAATACGACAGGATTTTCATCGCCGGACCTTAGCGACTCTTTCCTGTAGGACACAACAAATATCTTTCTCGTTTTGTGAATATTTTATTTTATTTTATTGTGTGTTGTAAGTGTGCTTGAAGTAAATAATGAGATGAGTCAATAAACTATGACGCCGCCTTGAAGGGAAATCTTAGGTGATAAGTGTAATTGCTACCTAATCTTGATGAAGGCTGTCGTTAGCATAAATCATACATGTTTTCCAGGCCACTTTAAATACATTAGCGTATGAAGGCGGGGGTTTAATGATAGCCCATTGGCAGAATCTGCAGTTTGCTAACGGTTCAGTCATATTATCAGGGAGTTAAGATTTCCAATTAGTAAAACTGTGGCTGAATTTATGACTGCGCCTAGAGTACCAACTGCAAAGTGTTGAGGTGGAAGACGAGCCGACTGGATCGCTCGCAGTCTGTATTGAAAAGCTTATAATTGCTCAGCTGGTCAATAAATTCTCAGTTTTTTTTCTGGAACCGGAAGTTTTATTGCTGTGTTAAAATAATATTTGCTGTACATTATGGTGAGGCAGCTAAATTTAGTAATAACACATTACTTAATGTACATTTTAATATCATCCTGTCAATTACGTAATATTAGAGTCTTTCCTTCAGATTTTCTGACTATTTCTTTCCATACATGCAACATATCCAACATTCCTCCCTTATTTAAGAACACTTTGTCACTTACATAATAAATAAACGAATACAGATCGCGAAATTCGTCATTAAGTAGACATATTGTGTGTAAATGCCAACCACGGTGGTCTAGCGGTTAGAACGCTGGCCTTGTAATCCTGGGGTCTCGGGTTCGATTCCCGGCGGTGCCCGAATTTATAACTTGTGTTGGGCAAGGCCGTGGTCTAGGCAACACGGAGTATTCCTCCGGGGGCTTCTTCCCCGGTTTCTCCGTGGCATCCCAACAATTACTCCATTCACACACAGAAGAAGGCAAAGGCAAACCACTTCTGGATCATCTGCCAAGAACGTATAAGAACAGGTCCCAGTCCGAGAAAAGGATGGAAGGATCCTGTTCATATGGACCTGTCGTCAGACAAAACACTAAATAAATAAATTGTGTGTAACTGACCCCTTCAGGCCAGTGCACTAAGAGAACTGTATCCGCTTACTCATTAGCAGGGCGATATTAATGTCGACACAAGTGTGGCGCCATTGTGCAGTGGAACTAATTGCTTCAGTAGGTGGTAAGAAATGCAGTTGAAGATTGTGGCGTACACACAAAGTTCAGATTGACACGTGGCTAAAGCACTACCACTACAATAGTCTCGGATGACGTAAGTGTGAAATGAAACTAACACAGTGGCTATAAACAGGTATAACACAATAGAAAAGTAACGGGAAAATTTCAACATTTCACATGTATAACCCTAGAAGTAAATAGCGCTCATACAAAAATAAAGCACACAAAAACTTATCTTGTTTCGCAGTTAAACAATGTATAACTATATCTAACGCTTACAAAATCAAATCTGAAGTATTTTACTTAACATTTCTATTAACTGGGTAATAAACTGACTTCTAATGTGAAAATAACAACAGATATAAAAAAAGTTTGACAATGAGAAGGCCTAGAATATATTACATCTCAGGCTACTTCTAAACAAAATTTGGCAAGTGAAGCCACAATGAGAATTACGAGAAACTACTGATAGGACCATCAAATAAAGAGTATTATGATGGACTGGCCCTTCAGTTAAATGCGGCAAAATAACGATGAGCAGGACAAGACATTTTACCACCAGTCCTATCAAAGTCACCAGATGCAATACTCCCTCATATCAATCGATGCATATTATATATAGTGTCATTAAATACCCCACAATGGACTTAAAAATTACGAGAATAAACCGGAGCAATAATACTGTTTCCGAGTAAGGCCATATTAACATTGCGAGATCTATTCCTCACGACGGAGATTACGATCCGCCATGGTGACGGAGGAAGAAAGCGCCAGTGAAACGTCGGTCGACAACTGCTACCAGACAATAAGGCGCAAAAGACAGAACGCATCCATCGTCATGTTAACATCGTTCGTTACAGCTGTCCTTCGCCCGGGAGAACGCAAACTTATACCAAAGTCCGGGCGTTTGTGTTCGTCTGAAGCACTGCCTGCATTGCTCTCTGCATACGCACAAAGGAGCACCGGGTGTACCCTTCTCCCTTTCACTGCTGTCTCGACAGACAGACCGCAGAACATCGTGTCTCCGTACGCCTCGTAGGTTAACCAACAAAAGGCTACCCATTGAGGTTGAGGGACCTGCTGTCTCTTTGTGTCTACCTGTAGGTATCTAGTGAAGGAAGATACAGAAGTAGGAAGCCGCTTCATGTACAGTTTGATGCATAAAAAGACCGATGAAGGAATGATAACGTTCATATAACCGTGTACGTATAATATTATTTATATTCATGCTACTTATAACCACATCACTGGTGGCACAAGATACGATAATTGAATAGGCTGAATAAGGGAGATGCTGGCCACATTTTATCTCTCTTCATTACAGTAGAATGAATTTATCACACCAAGGCTGTACTAGGTAGGTAGGCAATCAGCATAACCTCCAAACTTCGGTCTTCACCCTTCGGTAACCTTGGGTCATATTTGTCCTTGGGTTTCCGCGGCTAAGTTCAATGACAAACTTCGGCAATGCTTCGAATGTTAAAAATTACCCAACGACTTAACAGAAATCGTCGAGGTTAAGAATGCGTGGACCTATACATCGCCTCTCCCATACGTCTTTATGGTGTGGTGCTTAAGTAGGCACACGGACAAATTTACATTACTGTGATTCAAAGTGAGGTGTTTAACACTCGAGTGGCTCTGTGTTAACCGAAAGCTGCGTGTTTATATTTTTAAATAAGTAATTTAGTGTCAGAAAAAAAGAGAGGACATCGCGGATTATTTAATACCAAGAAACCGGTTTCTGACCCGGTCTTTAACCATTTCCCTCACTCCTAAAAGTGGAAAACGAATGATAACATTAAGTTTGGATTCTAGGAGTTGCTACTTCTGCATTATTCATAAAGTTCTTTATAAAGTGTACGCACTCTTAACACAAAACGTATAGTGGTTAGAAGCGGAACATGTATTCTTGAACCAAATATAATTTATCTCACGCCTATGAAAGCGCAGTGAGATAGGGAATTACTAAGCTACGAGAACACAACGCGTCCTGCGAAGTACTTACACTATAATCGCTACACACCTCTGAGATTAGGGACTTCTCTCACCTACAATGTTATTTATGTACAAACTTCCCGGCGATATGTCTGTGACCTCTCGCGCGGTATTAATTTATGAAACAAATAATTTTTGTAAACAGTATCTAGCTGCACTACTTAATACATGCATTAATAACAAAGAGAAACATGCAATTAAAATAGCTGTAATAAAAAGTGGTACAGGATCAAATCCGATCCGGTCTGAGGTTAATTTCATCATGAAAAATAGTGTTTCTAACGACTGTTTCGTTTTAGTGTTTTTAAAAATGACAGACCAAGGATCCAAACGTCAGGAGCACAACACACACAGACAATGTGCTTAATCATTTCGACGGAGAATCTGAGAATATGGGATATTGCGTGTGGTACTGCATAGTCTCAAGTACGCACTGTTCATACCAGGCTTAGGACAATGATAGTTTAAACAGAAAGGCTTGCAACATCTTAAAATTTAAACTTTGTCTCGGAGCGATGAACCATTTTACACCCCTGGCGCTCTCGTCTTTGTATCTTGGTACAGTCGCAACGGATAATGGGACGGCAATTTGACATGATGGAGGCAGAGCACAGCACAAGCTTCCAGCAAGTGGCAGGAACTCTTATTAAAGACTCGTTATCCCTACCACAAGCCTGTCGTATAATTAACAATTTCAGTTGATGGAATCAAATGTCGATTCATCTTAAATCTAGACTCCCAGTTCAATTATGAACAAATTTTCCCCACGACATTTAATTGTTTTTGCATGTAATGCGCTAATTTCTCCTAATGTAATCCATGCGTTCATTTTATGATGTGGATAAAGTAAACGCACAATGGGGATATCATGCCTGTTCATCGGCCATCATGTTCTGCCTCTGAAACCAATAAACAATTTTCGACGAAGTTTTGTATTAGGGAGTGTACAATAAAGGTTTCAGGGCAATTTTAATTTAAGTTCGAAACGATCAAATAGAATCCTCAGCTTACGCGAAGCTCAAATCGAAGTTAATCAACTTCTTGAAGGTCAGAAGGCCATAAAACTTAGTTTCTACCATAACTGGCCTTATTCATGAAATAAACCAAAAAAAAATCAGTTTCAAATATCGCAAATGGTTCAAAATATTTTGATGTAATAATAAATATTCCGATCCATAATGTAAGGTATTTTCAGTCTAACCGGTTTCTAGCTTTTTGATCCCTGTGCGTAATGTCAGTATCATTTCATCAACTTAATAATTCCATCTTCGGTGGCCAGTCCTGATCTAACTTTGTCCTGCTACAGTCTGGTTTACATCTGGAATGGTAATGGTAATAGTAATGGCGAGATATAAAACGCGTATTTCAGGTGAACCCAAAGGTGAAATTTCTCATGTGCCTACCCAAGCCATAAATCTTATTTATAGGGGTCGTCGAGGGAAATCTTCATGAATTCTCGAATTCAGTGTTTAATTTGAGCGGTCAGCTTCACGTTCTAGTTAATTACACCCCGTGAAAAGAAAAAGTCGCCAGTGTTGATGGACTGACGGACTGACGGACCGCACAGTCGGTCTGCACGCGGAGGAGTCCTGCCTCTGCCAGTCATTCAGCCCGTAGACAGTCGGTTTTGTGACTGAAATATTCAGACATGAATAAATTATTCGTTTGATAACACAGATAGAAAGTCTGAATATTCTATATTCGACACAATTTTAACACATAGGAAATTATTTTGCTCCAGGTATAATGTAAATCAATATTCTGATTATGCACAGGAACCAAGTCACCAGCATCTAACAATAAAATTTAATTTCGAAAGCCTTATACATTTTAAGGCATAGTACGTTACATTAATCCAGTTCAGGAGCGTATTTTAATTATTTCATTTTCAGCGTTCATACTGTCGCATTTTCTATAGGCTATGGTATTGATTTCCTCTCTGGACTGTCGACTCCCTAGTGCCGCGATAAAACGGTTGACCTGACGGCAGCTCGGACCTAGAACATATAGGACTATATTCCGGCTTTCTTCGTGGTTATACTCAATCCCTCTACCCTCGATGGGCTAATTAATGCTTACAATGGAGGACCGGATGGGACTAGTTTAGAAGTCGCTGTGGCCCGGAGAGCGTCACGAAGCTAATCCCGTAATTTAAACTTTGTTAAATTCTTATTAGTTATTCGTACTGACTGAATATACTTTAAACCTGTACCAAGAAACACAACACTATCAATAATTATTTCTAACAGGACATCTTAAACTCTGGTTACTGTTCTAAAGGTGTTAAGACAATCATTAAACCGAATATGAAGAGAGATACTATAACTTCCATCTACGCAAAACTCTCGACGTTTTCGTATTTACTGTCTCGCGATTATGATATTTTCTCAACTTACTATGCATAAAATACTGAAAAACTCTTGAACTCAACTGGCTCCGATAGGATAAAGTACAATGACAGATTCTTGTGAACACGATAATATAAACTTCTAGGTTTCAGACATTTCTTAACAAGGTAAATGAACTGCGATATTTTTTAAGAGCTTTGCTCCAGTTATCTAGTTAGGACAAAAAAGAAAAAAGAAAACACTTTCCATAAATAAAATGGAACGTGGAAGAGAAAAAACTGCCAGTCTCATGAAAAATATTTGCTAACATTAAGCTGTAACAGCTGCCTAAAAGAACCTTACGAAATACGTGTCGCTTGTGACACTTTTCGCTTTACTTCTTCAATTTCACTTTCAACGTAAAACAGATTTTTACTTCCCTGGTCAATTTCCACTGGTTCTATGTAAAAGGATGATACGCAAACATTATTACAATACAAAAGAAAGGTGTAGCCTGGAAGCTCGTTGCTTATACCTACATTTAATGAGTAACCACCCAAGGCATTGCGTGATCTGTCGGTCGACATGTCAGGTAAGGAAGTCAGGGAGACATTAGCAAAGGGTCCACTGCGCTTTCCGTGGTCTCTCGCACGCAGCAGCAACAAGACTTACGTCGTATGTTACAGATTCCTCGTGATAATAATTCAGCTAAGCATGCAATACCCCTTGGTGTACTAGATGAGAGACTTTCTTCTTGTAAGCATCGATAAGCATTGTGTTATGGTGAGTGGCATTGAGGAAACGAAACAGTAGGGGAAAGTGACCTCAATGTTCAAAGAATGAAGGACGCGTAACGGTAGGCACAGTGTTCAATTACGGCACAGAACCCACATACATACATACACACGTACATACAAACAATTGAAGGTAGACTGGACATCTGATACGAACCAAAACAATACATGTGTGTGTGTGGATTAAATTAGACCCAATTTTGATGGTCTGATTAATCTTTTTTTTTCGTTATTTATGTTCATACTACAATGAGGAATATCCTTTTGAAGTCTTTTTGTGCTTTCCTATTCCATGGACACGTAAATCATACATTATTTTATTCATATGAAAATAATGCTTTATTTTTTAGAGTGAGCGCCTACAAAACATTTTACGGAACGTCGCTGATTCAGTAATTGATTATTTAACTACGCTGTTCAACCAAAAATAATATACGGTCAAGTGGATTGAAAGGTGATCATGAATAGCATGTAATTAAAAATTTGGAAGGAAATGGTTTCGGCTGATATCAAAATACTACCCCAAAATTTTTAAAAATCCTTCTGAATATAACCTGTAAATCGGCTGAGATTTGAATCGAATGCTTTCACAGTGGAAAGATTATGAACTAACCGTCTGAAGCCGAAGCGTGTCTAAATAATATTTAAGCCTTAAGTCCGTACCTCAAAGAAGACGCGACATTGCATCACTACAAAGATCAACTGGTTAATGTTGGTTAGGGAAATAATCACTGTTTATAGTGATAATCATGCAAAAACCCACAAATACAAAATGTAGAGTTCCTGACTATGAAAGCAATTGGTGCGTATGGTTACCACCGCGATTTAAAGGGTTAAATCTGGAACAGACGGACAGAGCCGCATAAGGTGCAGGCTAATAAAATATCATTGGGTAGTGGATAACGAAACCATTACGCAATGTTTGCAAGCAGGAAGAAGGAAGCTGTCATCTTGTTACGTTCTTTATCTCAAGACATGAGAACAGCCACCTCTCTGCAAGTTAATTAATTTTATGAAAATTGCGTGTATTAGACGATATTTTAAACTAAGGGGGTAAGGATTATATTGTCTTCTCTCTCGAAGTGACTGATAGCAGATAAACGCATCATAATATAGTTTAAGAGTCAATAATTTAACAAGTAAACTAATTAATATCTTTCACCACTTTAGGAATAATACGATGATAATGATATTTATTCAGTCATCTCATTTATTAACGGGCTTGACAATAGCAAATAAAATCAATTAGAGACAAGAACTAATGAAACAACTAAACAAATAATTCGTATAAACTGTCAAGAGTGGCATTATTTCTGCAGGTCAATTGGTCGATATTGCCACAACGTGACCGTTTACTGGCACGCTATTAAGTCACCAGTCTTCCCGTATATTACATACAGATATCCCACAAAAAAGGCATTTCTTCTGGAAGGTATGATTGTACGGTACAGTACTTTCTGTAATAACTTTGTGTGAAGTTAATGCCATCCTCCCGGGTCCATCTCAGCCTCACAGTAGCACATCTTGTCAGACATCTAAGAACACCACCAGTTTCACATAGCACAGCGCTGTACAAACACATTACAATTGTCTGTCTGTCTACTGCTTGAATGCATTATCAACAGTGCCATCTCTCCAGCGTCCTGTCATCATAATTCCAGTTCCTCCTACATGCATAAGTCAGTGAGAAACTACATTTTACGAAACGTGTTATTCTGTTGTTTAAATATTAAAGAAATTACCAATGTTCTACGTAACTAAACTACGCCTACTAACTAGCATATATACCTGGCAAATAAGTAATAAATTAACTATTTCATATTCCTAAGCTAAAATGTTCATCTCTACAAAGATAAAAGCCCATTGCCAAGAACAGTTTTGAATTTCCTAACAAATGTATTCAAGCATTTCTTCGTTCTATGGTAGATGATGATAGTGATGACCATTCACTGCCTTATAGTCTACGTAACGACGATGTATCAGCTGCATTGGTTTCATAGCGCCGAACAACAAACACCAACCATAAAGTGTTTTGTGGGCTAAATTTGCTTTGACAGTCTGAGGGAAGCCACCGAATAACACAGCCAGAACGATCGGTCTTCGGGCCGAGACCGCTAACAATCTCTATTTATTTACTTTAACATGTTTTATGATGCATTTTTACTTCTGGCACTGAAGGTGTCACTGTGAACTTTATATTTCAAATGTCGATAAAGAGGGTCACCCGAAACGAGAGCCCGAATTCAATTCATTTTGGAATTTGTTATAAACGCGGGCCTGACACGTAAACCGCAACAAGACAATGTTCAATTATTCAGAAGGAAGCATGTATTATTGCCCTAATTTATTAGGGTTCTCTGGATGCCTGAATGGTGAGCTTAGAACAGATGTGGCATGCTGGCGAGTTCAGGATTCATTCACACAGACTTTTTTTTGTTGTAAACTGTGGAATGTGATGTTTTTTTAAACTCCGGAAGTGACTATTTAAGGCGATGAGAACGAACAGTTCATTTCGTACAGTGGCCTGGTTATGGAAAGACAGAGCCCCGACACTCATGACAAAACATAATCCCGAGAAATGAACAAGCTGTGTTCTTGGAAGCGAAAAGGAGCGACTGCCTGCAGGCAGCTCTACAGATGTCATAATGTTATTCGTATCGGTCACGAAAGCCCGCACTTTTGTTAAAAATGTTTTGATACTCAGGCGACTCATATCTACGGCAGGCGCATTAAAAATTAAACAACTTTTTTTATCAAAAACAAAATGAACTTTAGGAATTTCCCCGAGCCATTACCAGAATTTAAGAGACGACACGCAATTATTACTGGTTTTTATTCCACAATGGTTCACGAGTTATCGCAAGCAAATGGAAAAAAAAACGGAAAATACTGTAAACATGTTTACATTTATGTTCATTATTTGTAAAGTATCAGCATGAGATATAACAAAAATCTGATGCCACGTTTTGCTATGTAGGCTATAATGCCCTTTAATATTTTTGTTATATATAAACTAAAGAACGTAATTTCAGGTAAAAATAGTGGCCCTGTTGCTTAACTAAACACCATGCAATACAGACATAAGGGGTATTAAAGGTATAGCTGCATGCATTCTTAATCCCGGCACAAGATGGGGTGAGTGGAAAGCTTTGAGTCCCAGTCGCTTTACCCCGGTGGAAATAAACCCAGTATCCACTGGGCACGTGATCCGGGCGATCTAGCATAAATAAAAATTCCAACCTGAAGGAAATCTAACACTCGTCGACCACTTATTTAGAAGGAATAAAAACATTTTGACATCTGCTGTTGCTCATATATAACTTACACAAGTCTGTACAGAGACAACGGGGATCACAGTTTAGCTCTAGACGATTTAGTGCCCTGATTGGACCTTACAACTCTTCATTCTTCGGTCACAGATCGATACACGTGCTTTGTAAAATATTTAACAAAGCCAAATATACTAAAATATTTAGATATTAGTGACATTTAATAGATTAATACATGGACACACGAACTGTCTGGGTCATGGTTTCGTGACCCACTAGAAAATATAACGCTTCAAGAAACAGGAAACGAATTTAAATTTGTTCTAAGAATACAATAACATATTTTACATCATTTTATAATACGACGCGGAATGGAGTACAGGAGACAGAAGTACAGTTTCTCCCAGAAATCTCAAGTTTATAACACGTGCCTGACACAGCAGAAGAACGAAAATTCCAGAGGCAGTGGCATCTGCGACAAAATGCCTTGATTGCCCTCGGTTGTGATGAGTCAGTGAACGAGACGCACGTCAAACGTTGTATTGGGCTGGGATGAACATGCTGTTCTGTTACCGCCTTCATTCTCTTTAGTGACAGGGACATTGCTCTTATGAAGCTGCCCTTCACCGAAGATCTGTACAGCTACAGAGGTCATCTGCATACATCTCCTATACGCCCGCTCGAAATGTCAGTTCTGTCTAAGAACACGATGCATTCCGTCGGCTTAACATTGTTTGTCTGCTTCTATTCTGATTCTGTCCACTACCTCTTCCTTTTCCTTACCCACAAAACCTGTATATCACTTCATCTACCTCATCAGTCATTCCGTATTTATCTGCCTGAACCACGAAGCCCTTTCAAGAGCCATCAATTTTGTTAATTTACAGCTGACTGTACAAGTAGTATGTCCAATTACGCATTTAAAGTGTCTTGACAGGCAAGTGGGGGAATTTGAAACGTTGATTCAATAATCTGGTCACATATACATTCGTTCACAGTGAAGTGAAGGTTGGAATGTTACTGTATCTTTACTCCATACTTCGCCTGGCTTATTCAGATCCCTGTGGTCGCTTTACATCCACTAAGTTATGCCGACACTTATGAGGAACGACGAGACATGATCTTAAAATTTACCACCCAACGTAGAGAAAGCCGTCTTCTTCCCACAGTTAAACAAAAATCATCATCACTTTATTTAAAATTTAACTCCTCGGTAAACCCCAAATGTGGGAACATCGTTCGAGTCCTCTAAATCAGGCGCGTGGAACGTCCGGTCAACGGGATTTTTTATTTCATAGATGACGTTTTGTTTTAAATCAAGAGTCGCTACATCATGAAGAATTATAGACCACTAAGACAAGTAAGATTTGAAGTTCTCACGGCGGTGAGTACGAAGATGGCGGTCTTCGGAGTTGTAGCGCCATGAAGTCTGGCAGAAGTTTACCGACGTCTCTGAGGTTCTTGCTGCCTCCAACATCGGGGTGATGAGGTCATCACCCTGATGACGGAGGCAGCAAGGACCTATACGATGCTGGTAAACTTCTGCCAGACTACACGGCCATCTTCAAGCAGCGATAAATGTTAACTCCTTTCACTAAAATGGCTCTGATGTTAACACGAAACCTACCAAATGTGTAGAATAGGTGCTCTGGCAAGGGGTTGAGTCGGTCGGAACGCAAGGCTGACCATACATTTCTGTTTCTTGCTTATGGTTGAACAGTAAATAAACTCAAATAACAATGTGATGAGAAGAATAAATGAAACTTGGAGAGTATAATAAGTAAGAAGAGGGCAGCGAATTCAGCGTAACGAAAACCTACACTGTTTACTCTCTTCAACACACAGTCCTATAAGATGAAACCAAGGAGACTTATCAACTCTACTTACTGTAGTATGTAATATTTCGATTCAAATGACAGATTTTATTACTTACGGGGCAGAAACGTTGCTGGGCACGAAGAGAAAGGGCGCAAATGAATCCGAGCGTGTTAACCTAGGAAAATCAAGAGAGAGCAATTAGAAAATGTGTAGGATCTTAGTACAGTTACGTAATACTCAGGAAGCCTATTATAATACAAACAAAACTTCGTAATTAAGATATTCCATGAACAACAGGATTCTGATGACAACAGACACGTAGGGAAAGTTGAGACTAGTGAAATAAAACTTATTTTAATTACGAAATCTCTTGGAATACATTCATTACTTTACTTATGTCAGAATTGTCAATAATTTCTGTAAAGATGTACAGTATTAGTTTTCTTATCGGCATTCATCTGGTTCGGGACGGGGACCAGTGGCAGGCTTTTTTGAATGCGGTTATGAACATTCGGGTTCCATAAAATGTTGGGAATTTCTTGATTGGCTGAGCGACCGTTGGCTTCTCAGGAAGGAATCGGCTCCATGGAGTAAATAAGAGCATTGGGTATCAATATTAATAGAACAATTGGTTGTGATTTTTTGGACGACGTCGCGTGTCACTTCCAGGAAATGAGATTTAATTATATCGTTCCTACAGCTGGATGCTGAAATGGAGGAGGACCGCTCTGTTAGTGCCGACATCCATACTTGAAGAAGGGCGCTAACATATTCCCGAGCCGTCGAATTCCTAGTATTGAGATCGAACACAGACATGCTTTCATCACCAATCGGAGCGAAAGACGACCAAGACAATATTTGTATTTCTTCAAAGCGTAATCTTTCTGCTCGTGGATATTGTATTTCGAGTTTAACACAACCGAAACTCAAAGTGTACTGCTTCCGCCCACCAGGGCCTCAGAATACCCACCGCAACCGAACCACACTACATCAATTGTCCTCCTTTACGTGCTAAGGCCAATGATCTCACTTTAATCTCATTAGAGAGATTCCTAATGGCCGGTTCCCCGGTGATACGAGATTCTATTAATGTTTGTTCGCCTGATGTAAGTTTTACAGTTTAATTCGTGTATGCCTGCTATTCAACAAATTCTATGGTGAAGTGGATTGTAATTTAATGTGTTATGATGCCCATAAACTTACTTTTATAGAACACCCCAGCACATTAGACTGCACTCCTGTTCCCTTATCGGAATTCCCAGCTTCAAATCTCGTCGTGAACGTCTGCTATCTTGATTTCTCAGTCCCTCCACATAAAAGGTGAGAAGGGCCATGAAATAGACCACTACCACTTCCTTCCGTAAAAACTCCAGAACGGCTGACCACATTTTCATGAAC
Source organism: Zootermopsis nevadensis (assembly GCF_977971745.1). Taxonomy (NCBI): domain Eukaryota; kingdom Metazoa; phylum Arthropoda; class Insecta; order Blattodea; family Termopsidae; genus Zootermopsis; species Zootermopsis nevadensis. Next base: position 14,333,787 of record NW_028259156.1, read on the forward strand.
TTCTAAAACGCTGGCATATCAGATTACTGCATACCGGTGTCATACTTTTTATCCATAACCTCACACAATTAATAGTCTAAAAAATTAGTAATAGATCGGTAGACTGCATTACATACACCAACAACACACAGTGTGAGAAACCTTTTTAATGTATGAATTCGCCCTTTTTCTATATTCCTTGTCCATGCCCAGATTGTGAATGGACCTTTAATAATGACTCTGTTTTCGATATTCGAGTTCGGGGAAGTTGTCTACAAAGATCTGAACTGGTAATCAGGCGAAACTTTCTGCAAAGAAATGCACTGCACCCATAGTCCAGGTAGGTGCATATTGGACTTCGACTTGGGTTGAAAGAGAACGCAAGGTAGTCTCAGACCCTCACTTGCCCCTTCTTTGCCCGCATAAAGAAAACATGTAACTCGGTTATTTATGTAGGAGCGGAGCATGAGACTCTGGACAGCAACATGTGCCACAAAGAAGACAAACAAGCCATGCAGCTTTTCAGCCAGACTTCCAGTTGTTCCTCCCTCAGGGATGTTCATCCGTCTCTTTCACTCTGCAAAGAAACAGTCCTTCCAGTCTCTTTCGCTCAACTATCGGTTGTGTCCGGTAATATTCGGGTCGGATCGACAGCACTGCCGGAGTTGCTTAGTGCTGTATTATTTGTGCCGTCTGCCATCCATTGCCACCAACTGGAGGAACAACCCCGTTCCTTTACCCCCTCCTGGAGAAACTTTGCTCAGTCTCGGTTCTTTTCTTGTGCCGAAACTTGCGCGCGCATACAGAACTCTTCTTTGTTGTCTTGTCTGTTGGTGTGGGTGGACCGCCGGAGTAGGACGAGAGTTGGTCCGCTGGACTGTATGTGTTCGTATCGGCAACACGTGCGGATAACTGCTGGTGCTGTATGTGTTCGTGTCGTCTCCAGGTGATGTTGCTTAGTGTCGTGCGAAGTGTTTTCTTAGTTTTTAGTTGCAAAAAGACGTCTCTCCTAAACGTGAAACGTTTCTGTGTCTGGTTTTGTTACTAGTGAACAGACACGAAATGTTATGGTGTCGTAAGAAACACAAAATGTGTTGCTGATTACCTGAAGACCTAGGAAACCCCCTTATTCTTGCCCCTACAAGCATCCAGCGTCGTGCTGCATGGTGAGAATTTTTCATTGTTTGTTTCTTCTGAGGTCTCTTGCTTTACAAGACGCTGTTCTTTTCATGTTTTGTATGGGTTCTTATGTATATTTCCTTTAGAATTGGTGGTGTTGGGGTCTGTACAGCAATGCGTTTCTTATCCCTCAAAGACAACTGGAATGCAGTCTCCCTGCCGCCCGATGGATAAAAACAGTAGATGGTGTCGTTGGATGCAAGCTGGCACAAGTTTGGTACACTCCCTCCCAGTAGACACTTCTAACAAGCAGACTGACATGCATGTCTAAATAAATACTACTAACAGTCTCTTCTGTGAAGTTTCCGAAATTATTTCCTTACACTTCACGAATTCCACTCAGTCTCGTTCCCACTATTTTCAATCACTTTGACATTTAAATTCTCTCTGATCTTTAGAATAAATATTTACTTCGTGACCGATAATAAAATATTTATTATTTGCAAGTCACGTATATGAGTTTCTATTCTGCTCAATTGAATAAAAATTTTCTTGGATATTATCCATCGTCTAGTAAATATAAAACGTAGAACGACGTTTCGGAGATGGGACTCTATCTCCGTCTTCAGGTTCCTACACAGTTGGGCCCACTAGACAGAGCTAATCCCTATCTCCGAAACGTCGTTTTACGTTTTATATTTACTAGACGATGGATAATATCAAAAAAAAAAAAATTATTCAATTGACTCTTCACCATCGTCAAGAAGTTTTAGATCTGATATTCTATTCTGCTGTCCATAATTGCATGAGAATCAGCTAGAAGCACCGTGACTTTGTCAGGTTGGTACCTGAAACAATGTATCTCAACTTAAAATTGCTGTTTTTCCCCCTAATATTTCCTGTGCTGATTATAATAAATACGCATCTGCAATCTCTTTTGCTCCATTAAATTAATTTAGTTAATTTGGTTTATTAATTAATTTACAACTCGGAAATCAATCATTATCTTTTATTTCGAGGACTTTCCAATGAATGTATCCCATAGTTCCATAGCTGTGAGTAAAGAAATGACCATTTATTTGAAACAATCAGTCAAAACTTGTGTCCAAGTCACCTACTAAGAAATTTGGCCGTAATACACAACTGCACTTATTAATGTCTGGAAATATTAATCCACAATCGTTCTATATCGTCGTATAACAGGATTGGATTATTAATAGTTATGATCTACTTTTAAAGTACTATCCCATTTGCTCGGATGAACTAAGTAAAACCAAGAAATTCATCAAGCAGGATAGCCGGTCTCCGGGTCGAAATTTGAATCCGGGACCTTCCGAATATGAAACAGAAATTCTAACCACTTGGCTGCGACATTCGGCGCATCCGGTCCAGAAAACCTCGGCTGAAATTACAAAAATTTCAAAGTGACTTTATTTATTTCAACCACCTTGGTTATCTTTCGAATAACACAGCAGAGTCCACTTGGAGACCCACTGCAATGTACCACAGTGTGAACATGTGGCTACTTGCTTGATTTGTTCAGAAGCCGAAGGACCGCATGATCGAATATCCTTGCATGTTCAACTACAGTTCCCTTACACCATTTAACAAAACGACGAATTCTATGTCATGCACCGAGAAATTACAAAGACATCACTCACTTACTTTATTTTACGATTGCACCAGTACAAATCTGTAAATATTTTACGCGCCCGGACATTGATTTGTAGAAAATGAAACGTTTGACAAAATCGCCTTTCAATTTTATTCAGAAAAGTTAAATTTACTGCGCGTTAAAAGATATATACACATGCATACACACATATTGTCAGAAACTTTAGAGGAACCGTATGATAAAACTGCCAACTGAGAGGTTTGTAGATATGTTTGAAAGCTTCGGAATTACTTACAGTCTATTAGCATTCTCGGTTTATTTAATAGCGTTTCATCACACATTCCTTCGAGTTCCTTATTCATTCTTCCATTTAACGCTCTATGGCCTATTCAGCTTGAAAATTATCCTTAAATAATCCAGGAATCGAAGATGATTGTCGTCTGGAATACCGCGCTTTGTAGTCTTGTAGAAGTTTACAGACGTTTCAGAGGCTACCTCCATCATCGCCCTTGTGATGGAAGTAGCAAGCACCTCTAAAACGTCTACCAGACTACATGGCGGAATGTCCCAAAATACAGTCGTCTTCGTGCTCGCGGTCATGAGAGCCGAAAATCTCACCAATCTAAGAATGAATCAACCAATCAGTCAAATAATCAATGAGTCAGTCAGTTTTTAATTCCCCTTTTGTACTTCGCTGTCGACCCAAGTCGATCCATCATGCTGTGCACATCGATTTACTTTATGTATAACTTGTTATTACTTTTGGGCGAGGTTAAGAACCACAGTTACCAGGAGTATAGAACCTGCTTTGCAAACAACACGAGAAAAATATGCAAAATATTTATTTGATTAGTACTTACTGTATGTCGTATTGACATACTCTCTTTAGCCACCTGGCACTATCTGGCAGCGTGCCGGTTGCAGCTTGTAATATAACATATCTTTTATTTGTAACAAATACGTGACATGAAACACTTTATACCACTCCTGACATCGTGTCTCTTTGTGACTTCCTTTCCTGAATAGATTAAGCAAAAACTATGCAATATTTCACTGTGATTAATCATGTTTCCTATTGCTATCTCATTACTTTCCGCCCACACGCATTATTTCTCCATTCTTTGCACACTTCCCTTCTCACGTAAAGATAGAATTGTACTACCCACCCTTATTCACTTTTGACAATAAAACGAATTTTCATTAAACTTGGTAATGATGTGATGTAATGGAAAACAAATCTTATGGAAATGGGGTTTCAGGGGGTGGATTCGATTCTGGCTCTTGTGAACGCGGTAATGAACTGTCCGGCTCTAGAAAAAGGATGGGAATTGCTTAAACTAACTAACTAACTAACTAGATGGCTTACCGAACCCGAAGGTTCATCACCGAATTAACCAAAGCCCTCCACCGGACCCTGTCCTGGGCCAACAAAATCCAGTTTCCTTCAACTCCTATCTCGGATAGATCCCGCCTGAGATTATCCTCCCATCTACGTCTAGGTCTCCCCAGCGGTCTCTTCCCTTCAGGTTTCCCAACCAGTACCCGGTGCACACCTCTTGTCCCATCCATGCGCGCTACATGTCCCGCCCATCTCACTCTTCTCGACTTAATCACCCTCACAATACTGGGGGAGCAGTACAGATTTTTAAGCTCGTCATTGTGCAGTTTTCTCCACGCCCCATCGTCTTCCCTCTTAGGCCCAAATATCCTCCTCAACACCCGATTCTCAAACACCTGCAATCTGTGTTCCTCCCTCTGAGTGAGAGACCATGTTTCGCACCCATACAAAACAACAGGCAAGATTATTGTTTTGTATACTTTAATTTTCAGGTTCTTAGAAATCAGACGGGAAGACAAAATATTTTGGACTGAGAAGTAGCAAGCATTTCCGGAATTTAGTCTCCTCCTAACTTCCTCACAAGTATCATTTTGATTTGTTATTGTTGTTCCCAAATATTTGAACTTTGTAACCCTTTCAAAGGATTTATTAGCTACCCTAAGATAATTTTGCCCGCCTGTCTTCTGATGACGAGATACTAACATGTACTTAGTTTTTTCTGAATTTACTTCCAGCCCCACTTGTCTACCAGCCTCTAGTAAAACTTCTGCGTTCCTCTTTATTGTATTTATATCGTCCCCCAATAAATTAACATCATCAGCATATGCCAATAGCTGATGTGTCCCGTTCAATTGCAAACCCTCCTGCCTACCTTGGACCTTCCTGATGGCGTATTCTAGCGCAAAGTTAAAGAGCAAGGGAGACAAAGCATCTCCTTGTTTTAGACCGTTCTTGATGAGGAATGTCTCAGATACATATTTACCTACTCGAATTTTGCTGCAGGTTTCATTTAAGCACATTTTTATTAGACCCACTAGCTTCTTTGGTATACCAAATTCAATAAGAATATTATATAGCACTTCTCTCTTCACAGAGTCATAGGCTTTTTTGAAATCTATAAATAACTGATGTACAGTCCCACCGAACTCCCATTTTTTCTCTAGTATCTGACGAATGCAAAAGATCTGATCAATCGTTGATCTGTTTCGTCTGAACCCACACTGATGATCCCCAATAGTTTCATTCGCATATGGGGTTAATCTTGCCAAAAGAATGTTGGATAGAATTTTGTATGAGGTTGATAGCAGCGATATTCCTCGGTAATTACCACACTCAGTCTTGTCCCCCTTCTTATAAATAGGAATAATTATGGATTCCTTCCATTGATGTGGCATCTCTTCCTTATCCCAAATTAACTGAATAAGCTTATGGATCCTCATATGCAACCCTTTGCCACCTGCTTTAATTAATTCGGCCGGAATCTGATCAATTCCTGGAGATTTATAACTTTTCAACTTCCCAATGGCTAGTTCCACTTCATCTAAGCTAGGTTCTGGCACCAACAGTTCAGCTGTATGCATTTTAATCTGTCTAATATCACCAGTATCATGAACATTTAAGAGCTCGCTAAAGAAATTTTTCCACCTATTCACAATTTTTATTGGATCTGCAAGCAAATTGCCACTATCATCCTTTACCAAATTAGTCTGGGGTTGATATCCTTTCTTAAAGTTATTAATGCCTCTGTACAGGTCTCTGATGTTTTTTTCCTTATTATTTGTCTCAAGTTCAGCAATTTTGCCCTTCAGGTATTCCCTTTTCTTAGTCCTAAAGGTTCTACTAGCCTCACGTCTCACGTTACATAGATTATCCGCATTTGTTTTGTTTGGGTTCTGCAACCATTGAAATTTTGTTTGCTTCCTTCGATCTATTAATTTTGAACATTCTTCATCAAACCACGGTTTATTTTGCTTTCTCCTGTAGTATCCTAGTTTCTCTTTTGCTGAAATTTTGATGCAGTTTCTGACATTTTCCCACTCCCTGTTGATGTCCACACTTTCATTATCCTCATTTGTCTCTAAAATTTGAAACCTATTCGAAATTTCAACTTGATATTGTTCCTTTGCCTCTCCCTCACTTAATTTTTTCAAATCAAATCTTTCTGTGTCAAAATTTTGTTTAGTTCGTCTACTTACTGAAAGCCGCTCCCTCACTTTTGCTACCACCAGATAATGATCAGTGTCGCAATCTGCTCCTCTGAATGATCTCACATCAATTACATTTGTCTGCCTTCTCTTATCTACTAAAACATGATCTATTTGATTGTGTGTTCTGCCATCTGGGGAAGTCCAAGTGTATTTATGAACATCACGGTGTGGAAATTTTGTACTTTTTACAATTAAATCTTTTGACGTAGCGAAGGTCACTGCTCTGACGCCATTATCATTACTAAGTGCATGGAGACTCTCGCTGCCTATTGTGGGTTTGAAGACATCCTCCCTCCCAATTTTTGCATTGAAATCTCCTAGCAGAATTTTCATGTGATACTTGCCAAATGTATCAAATACTGATTCCAATTCTTCATAAAAGCTATCCTTGATATCATCGCTTTTGTCTTCAGTTGGGGCATGAACATTAAGGACAATGATGTCGCACCAACGTCCTTCCAAAATTACGTAAGACAACCTGTCACTAACAAATTCTACTCTCTTAACTGCTGCCCTAATTCTGCTATGAACAAAAAAACCCGTCCCTAGCTGATGATTGTCATTCCCCTTTCCATAGAAATTGCTTAAACACCTGAGCGAAATATTATCTTCTCAAGAAGGACTTTTCTCCATGAAATTAGTTCGTTAGTCAGTCAGTAAGTCACGCTAGTCTCTGTACAGAGGCAAACTTTTAAAGGAAAATAAGTATCGTAAGTTATTTCCAGATCTTCACACATTAGTTGTGTCTTCTAAGGAAATATTTTTGTCCATCTGTGTAATGCCTACATTTTACAAATCCAGTTTTGCGTCAGGAGTGGAAACAGGGTAAGTGTTAGAATCACCGACCTAAAAATGCTAATACCTTTTTTAAATGGACTTGTGCTAATACAAATTAGGATTGCTCTGTCCTAATAGAGAATTAATTTCTTTAGACATATTGTGCCCTTTCAATTAAATCTGAACTTACTTCGTACGTTGCCAGAAATTTTAGAGGTACTCGAACCTCTAAACTTCCTCGCTTTGTACAGTCAACATTTGAAATTAGCAGTGGTATTGTGTTCATCATTTGTATCTTCCGTAACTGTATATACAGCTTGCACCCAGCTGTAGACTTACAGGATGACAAATCCCACAGTTGCACAACCCGGAAGGTGAACCTTGATAAAGAACGAACACTCGAAACCCACTCCAGTATCGCTTGTTACAACAAGACTAATAATTTTATCTCGTTTTATGGAATATACCTCATGATTATGACACATGCTTTGTGGGGAATTATTGGATTTTGTTAATATGTTGCAAGGTTTATCAAGTCGTACCTGTCATAATTTCCGTCAAATTTTAAATATCTGATTTAATCGTTTTAATGCCATGAACGAGTTATATCGGTTCCAAACGCAGTCCTGGTCTGGATTTATTTTGTTCTGGAGACGTGAAACAAACATGCCGCACACTATTCACAGTCAACTATTCATTGATTTCATAAAAGCAGAAATGTTACTGTGGGTATGTATTAACATAAGACGATTTATTTGAATAAAAGCCTGTGCGTAAAGGTTCATATAACAGCAGTAGAATTAAATAATATTTATTATATTGGGAGTTTCCTTGTGATTAAAACGGCCGGAGAGTGAAACTGACCTCCATGTAATGATGAGATTAAGAATGACAGGAATTTTTACCTCCGTTCCACCATCATGGCGTGGTGATTGAACACAAGAGAAGCTTCACCTAAGAAGTTGTTACAATTGTTCTTATAGGCTTATCCCTCAAATGCATGTTCCAAATTCCAGTCAGCGAATTCCGAGACTTCCTGCATGGGAGTGTTTTTAGCACGGACTTCCATCAAGCAGACCCGAGTTCGAGATACGACTAGTAAAGACGATTGTTTGTCAAGGTTGACATGTATTTTTTCTCAACAAACATACTTTTTATCAGTTCCAACTTTCAAATCCTTTTAATCTTAAAAAGTGTTACAAATACACTGAGAGACGTGCAATTTAGAAATGAGTTCAACAACAAATAAGTGTATTATTAATGACCATGTTCTGCAGAGTTCAAATTGAAGAAGGAACCAGATATATAAAGAAAAATGATATTAGACCACCAAATGTGGTTCGGATTGTATTATTTTTGTGCAGATATTTGTGAACTATTCATAATCCTTACATTATTATGGGAACGTATTCTGGTTATGTTATTAGACGATAACTGGGGTACGAAAAATATATGCTGTCACACGTTTAGGCCTACCTTTCTTGGATTCTACATGATCATATATTTTAGTTTTATCTGATGGAGAACATTGTAAGATACGGTGACAGTGCGTGTTTGTTGAGCCCATTAAGAATCAAACCTTCCTAAAATACTGCTATGAAAAAATGAATACGACGGAGAAGATATAAGAAAAATAGTTTTAAAAAAAGTTCTGTGACAAGTAGTGGTAGTTAATGTGTTGACGACTCTTAGGAGTGGATTTGGGTTGCAGCCAGCATTAGAATGAAACCTGATTAGACATTCACGGCTGGTAGAGCAGCTGACTTAAGGTAAGGATACAACTACAGTCGTAATTAGTGCTCCAGCGATGATTCTTGAACGCTAATGAGCAGAAGCGTTACCACTTTAATTAGGGCTTTATTAACAAATGCTACGTACTATTTTATTCCACCTTGGGCGTATTAAAGAAAACATGAATGACAATACGGTTTAAGTAATGTAAAGTACCAACATTCAAAAGTAAACAATAATATTGTACGCTTATAGAGTATGTAATGAAATTTACTTACACAAGTATACCTGTTATATGAATATATATATTTGCACATCGAGGGGCTCCATAATTTGTATTCTTCACAACATACTATTAGGTAAAGTCAAAAAGAAAGAAAAGAATTGGGCATGCAGGGTGCACGACGAAATGAGAAATTGGTACAATTTTTTTTATTGGGAAGCCTGAACAGACCTGGGCACAGATAAGAAGATAATATTAAAATCGATCTTAGGAAACCTTGATAGGAGAATGTGAATTGGATTAATCCTGCGTCGAGATAGGAACCTGTGACGGGCTCTTGTGAACACGGCGATAAACCTTCGGTTTCCATAGAAGGTGGGGAATTTGCGTACTCTTGATCTCTCAAGAAGGACTCTGTTCTATGGAATGTTTTAAACTCACTGGTTTAAAGAAAATAACTCATACAGACCAATTATCATCGGCGATTGGACTAGGACAACTACGATGTCCTCTCCTGTAAGTTTTCTGGGAGAGGGTTATTTCAGACATCAGAATTTGAAGTGGGTGAACTGTAATGCGTGTAGGATAAATACCATTAAATCAATATAGTACTGGCTACAGGCCGATGTTGCGGCGTTCGATTCCCGACAAGGAAATGACTTTCTGTTCACTATCACGTCAAAATCGATTGTGCTTCCACGCAGCTGCTTATATCAAAGGTGTTGTGATTCTATCCCCGTGAATAAATCTCCCAAAATATCTGATATACAACACCTGCAGACATCCTCTATAATCAGGAGTGGTCATTGCCTGGATAACAAACGCGCAAGTATGACCTTTTCGTTGGCCATCTCTGTCTCCATTAGTCAGGAACAGAACCAACTCTGAAGGATCCGTCAGGTGAATCTCTTGCTCATGACTAGGCATTGAAGCAGATCAGAATCGTGTTTGTTGCTGCAAATAGGATATTCTGACAAAGCGAATTTGTAGTTGGTCTGTCGTTAACACGTTCGTCCATGCGATTCGAGTTTGTTTTTGTTACTTCTATTCTGTCGTTACCATGGGCAACAAGGAATGCTTCAATTGACTGAAAACGGAACAAATAAAAACTTGATGAATCTCAGGCACAGAGCGTAGCATCAAGTTTATTTTCCACTGGAATTTGCTGTTTTCTTGCTTCCCTGGAATTTCTCTCATGAAGTACAGATTTATACATCCGTTCTAATTTAGTGAAGACCACCTTTATCGATGAAGCTGCATAGTTATTAGAATTCGTTTCGTCGACTCAAGGGCGATTGGCCTGGGAACGATCGGGCAAAAGAAAGGGACAGAGTAGAGTGAAGAATTTGATGTTCTCACTGCGGTAAAAGTTGTCCCTGGTACTTATTAAACACCACGCCATGAAGACGTATGGGGCAGTGGAGTTTCTGAACTGTGAAATCGTGTGGTCTTCATGGTACCTTGAAGATGGAGGTGATACATTCATCCGAAACGCTTGTAACCTTCTAGTGCCAGTCTAATAAGCTGCTTTCTTAATGCTGAAACACATCTAACGGATTCTCAGTAACTAAACAGTACCTAATATTGTGAAAATGAGTTCCTTTTCTGTTGTAAGAAAACTTAAAAATTTTAATTGATATATAAACTAAAGATACACCAATAGAAATATAATAAGTCTGCATATAGCATAGTAAAGACAGTTCTTGTTAATTGCAGATGAACTTATTAAGAATTACGTTTACTCTGAAATCATGACCATCTGTAACCTTGACGTTTCAACGATTTTACTTATGGAGGTCAAGTTACTGAACTGAATTTCTGCATATAAAAGAAAAATAACGAACGTTGCTAAGTACAGAAGCAAACAGCAATAACTGAAGCTGTCGCTCATTTCGCGGATGGAAACAGACCATCAAAAGAATACATTTATTTCCGAGCTTTGTCAAGTTAATAGTATTCCTGTTGGTCTACGAATACGCCCAGTCTGAGGTTTCTTTCACTTTCTTCCCCGTGTCCACTTAGCTAATGGGTTGTTTGTATCACGTATGAAGCACAGAATGGGCCCCGATGGCAGTGTGCAATCATTAGGACGTACATCAAGACCTGTAAAACAGAAACCGCTGTAATAATCTACGGAGGAGACGACAGAGGAAACAGGCACTTCGTTTCTGGTCCGGTTATGGAATCGTATGGGAGTGTCCGTAAGACAATTTGAAGATATGACTGGCTGTGTACTTTACGTAAAAAATGTGCAGTCAAATTCATAATAACCAGACAATAATTTACATTTAACTTAGCGTTACGAGAGAAATGACTGGGGCAGACATTTAGAACTTCCTTGCTCTGAAAAACTGAGCGCCACGACACATCCTGAGGATCGACGTTAGATATTTAGAATCCAATTATACTCTTAGCTAATATGGGCCACATAATGAACTAAACTTTAGTGATAAAACCGAAGGCGAGGATGTAGAATGGATTTATCTAGCTCAGAATAGGATCCAATGGCAGGCCAATTAACTGCTCGAGAAGGACTCTACTTTCTCCGTGGAATAAATTCGTTTAATTGAATCTGGGAACGAACTTCCACTGCGAAAGGCTGCAATAAAGCAACCCTGTCTTTCCCATAAGTTAAGCGACGCTGAGGGCCAGACAGACCGACCTAGCAACTGGAACTCGGAACGAGACAAAGCAGTTGAGATCCTTTCGAGGCCACTTTTGTAACTTTACCTGGAGCAGCACTGTGTGAGGTTCCTCTGCAAACACAGAACTTCAAGCAGCGAAAAATAAACTTTCTTCCGAATGGTTTTCTTTGTAGTAATATGATATATTATATCAGTTGGCATTTACTGTTGTATCATCAAGACTGAAACTGCGTCATCGTCAAGATTCAAAATGACGCGACTCCTTTCCCACTGACGGTGCTATTACAAGTTGTGGATGGTTTCTGTCCAGCATGTAGCATTTTGATGCTGGTTAACTTTTAATTATTTTAGGATTATCTGACCTTTGGTTCTCCACTTAAAATGTGACAATCACGATATGTAAGGTAGGGTCAACTTCAAATCCAGCTCATGGTATAAATGCTTATCCACGATTTTCTATGTTGTATTGTCCTGTGTAGGTAGGTGTCCTGTGTAGGCAGAGACACTGTAATGTGCTGGTCGCCCACCCATGCACCTACCAAATATTTAAGGACTCGATGCTTCAAAATTCTGAATAGGAATATTTCGGAGGGCCTAATCCTTGACAGCAGAAGAATTTTAAAAATAAATTAATGTTAGTCTTCTACGCTTTTCAATAAAAAAACTTAAACAACATTCCTAAATTAAAAACTAAGTATTGCATAAGTTACTTATATAGCATTATCATTACTAGTAGTAGTAGTAATAATAATATTAATAATAATATTGTTATTGGTACAGGTCTTTGTTTCGTAAATCAAAAATATTCATTCACGAAATATGAATGTTTATTTACTCACGTTCTAAAACAGAAACAGAAATAAAACTACCACAGTACATCAGTAAAGTAATTAGGCGTTTTAACAACCTGTGTTGTGCTGTATAACCTTGTTCTGAACACGCAACAAAAAAACATTTTCTTCTTCCGTCAGAACTAGGAACAGGTTTGTATATTCTTTAAGCCAGTTCGTCTCTGTTCTTGAGTGTATTCTGTTTTTTGCACTCGTCAGTTTTCTTGTACCAGTTTCCGAAACGTCGTTTTTGATCTCGTCTTTCAGAATTTCTGTGCATGTGTCGTCTTTCGTCTTCTGGGTTGTAACTTAATGTGGACTTATAGGTAGACAACAATGTTTCGGAGTAACATTCTGCCTCCATCCTCATGGCATTAGCGCAGAAGACCAAATTCGACATCTTCATAGTCTCAAGAACTCGTTCTTCGTCTGTGAGACCAAAGACGAATGCATTATGTCATGGAAATGAATCGCCATGCTTTCCAAAGTTCCAGCACTGGATATATTTGAGTGGTCTGTCGAATTTATCACCCTGGCCGTTGATTCAGTCCCAGATATGTCCAGGAGACGAGGGGTGGCGATGGAAAAAATTCCAAAACAAAACCTCCAAGGATATACCCGCAATTTTAATACACCAGAGAGGCGTCTCACAGTACAAAAATTAATGTTTTTATGTTGGCTTTCAAGGTGGATAGAATCGTTGGGGTCTTACTTTCACACTTAGTTTTATTATCACGTTAAATTTCTATTCGACGCCAAATAATTTCGAAGGCTAATGTAGAGCAAAACTAATCACACCGATAATACAAAAAAACAAAGCTCTAAGAATCAAGGGATGTTGCACCTTAAATTTTGTGAATAAATCTAGTGATTGTTGTTACAATAATAACGATGGAATGTTCTTTTGATACATTCTTTGTTTATAACGCAATAATATCTTAGCACTTACTAAGATAAACTCATTTAACTACAGGAACTTCACCATCTTTGTGTCTCGCGAAGTGCACCCACTGGGAACAGACGTTCCAATCTCCCCTCACCCCTCTCGTACTTCAATGTCAACTCTTCTGCCTCGTAACTGAGGAAGAAGTATTGTCCTTCTGGTGCGTACAGTAGAGGGCACTTTTCGATTCTACACTGAATAACGTGCTTTCAGTTATCTCTGACAAATTAACAGATACGTGAGGTTAAAGGACTTCAGTCTACAACCAGCTGATAGAAAATTACATACATGTGTATTGAGTGTAAAAGAACATCTGTCCTCCGGAAAAAAAAACAAGCCAACGTGCTTAAAATGTGATGCCAATTATTTTGAACATTTGACTGAAACTGTCAGAGTACGAATTGCCGGTGTTTTAAAAAGAGAATTATCTACCTGCTAATTAATCTACCTGTCTTCAATAGGCGCAGCAGAACAATAGGGCGTGAGATCAAAAGGCTCAAAATTCACTAACAAGTAGCTGTTCCAAAGCAGATGTCATTAAATAAAGTTACCAATATTTCATTGATCCCTAAGTACACATTTTATTACAGCAATTTCGCTGTTAACTCTTGGACCTAAACTGACAAATACAATTGATGGGCGTGACTGAACATCACAGTGCTAACGAGCGGGCAGGGAACTGAGACCCCAAAAATAAAATTCGTAAGTAGGATTTGAGGTTTTCACGGCGGTGAGTAGGAAGATGGCTGTCTTCTGGGTTTTAGCGACGTGTTGGTAGAAGTTTATCGACGTTTCACAGGTAATTGCTGCCTCCATCATTAGGGCGATGACAGCCACCTTCAAATAAAATTTGATCTGTTCAACCCCTCTGGTTTGATGTTGTATTTTTGTTACACAGCTCGATTGCCAGGGTTATGGCTTCCGACACCCTGCAACTCTTACTGAGGAAGGTGATAGGACCGGTTCTGGCCGTTGCTCGCACACAAGATGCATCCCGCAGACACAAACAGGCTTTTTCTTCCCACTCCTTTGTTACTTTCCCGACAATGGCACCATGTTCTGACCGGTTCTGGGGACTACCTAGCGTCTTTTGTAATTGGTAACACTGGCTCTTTCTAGGCAGGTGAAGTGGCCGAAGCGTAAAGCTGGCTACTGACATGTCGAGGTTAGGTATTGCTGAAACGTTACCTCCACTTCACAAATTTGTGTGGTATCGACTTGGTGGTATCAAAGAAAAATATATTTATTTATACTTCGTATGGAGCTTTCATGTAAAACGTAGGCATTTCATCTCTTCTCTTCATGAAATATATAGAATTAAAATTGTTGTCCTTGTAGAAACCCGAAATGTAAATTGCATGAACTTACTTATTGGTTATGGCATACGATTATCAGTGATTTTACTGAGGGCGTTTAATGCTGAACTAACAGGTTCTTCACATCGCCTTTTAAGACTATACATTATAAATTAGCACAACTCTGCAGTTTGACTGATCAGGACTACAATTTCATCATAATTTATTCAGACTTTAGTATTGGAACTTCGGTTCCACCCGATAGGTAAGACGGAATATTGTAGGTGGACTAAGGCGCGCGGGTGTGTTACAACAAAGTGAGAGTGGTTATATGACGTCACGTAGTTGCTGGAGCTGGATCGCAGCTGGAGTCGAGAGCAGCTGCAGCTAAACTAGTGATGAAAAATCTTTTGTCCGCCGGCCAGACATGACCCCACTTCCTAACAGTGCCGTACGTATGAGTCGTGGTTGCTTGGTCATGGCGAACGAAAAACTCCATTATCCTTGCCTTGGCTTTGCGTTCGATACGAGGCATCCAGGATGTACCGGGACGGAATTTAACGTGGGTCCAGGAGATGTATAGGCAGCTCTCACAAACGGGTACCTTCTTCACTAAATTGAGAAATTTCATTTCAGCTACCCGTATTTCAGTATAGTTTCTTTACTGTCCATCCTTCACTTCCGTACCATAACGTAGGTAGGTACTATAATTACTTTGAAAACTTAAATTCAGTTTCCTTCTTCGTTTTTTCTTTCAAGTTGAAATATATGGAATTTCCTCCTTGCATGTCGTCATTACATTTTAATTTTACAAGTTACTACATCCAAGCTCGTTAAGACATGACACATTTGACACTTTCAACTTTTTTTCTAAATGAATAGTTTCCGTTCAATTTCATTCCTTTGGGTTTCCTTGCAGAAATTTTAGAACTCTTACCAGAACACTTTCAATTCAGTTAATACAGAGGCATCTGTAATTCACACCCAGTTTCTTAAACCATTTTTATTATGACTGATGTTAGTTGACCATTTGTAACGAAGTAATGTGTAGCGGTTTCATATGGAAAGATTCAAAGAATCAGATTTTGTGGACGGGGGAGTCACTGAAACAATCACTTAACTCTAGTCAATAATTGGCCCAAACTCTTAATTATAATATTTTCTTAACCTCACATTAGGATCGTTACTTCTGGCACCGCTATCCATTTACACATTTTGCTTCGCCCTCGTGTTGGCCAATCCTGAAATCAGAGAATGTCGCTGAAAACTCAGGAGAGTCAGCCGGCTGTTAGCAGGCATTAATTTGAAGGCCTTCCTTTACCTGAAGGGTCTTCATAGCGGTCAAATGGATGCTTCAAACGTGATGAGTTTACAGCAGCATTTCGAGTGATACTACTTTGGATATGTTTTCTTTCTTAAGTCTCTCTTCCGCCTATTACATGTTCAGATTAATATCAAGACGTGTAAAATACTTAATTTGCCATTCGGCTTGATTGCTTAGTAAATAATCTGGCTTCAGGCCAAATATATTGAAAGTAATGGTGGCTGGCGCCTCTGGTATTCATTTCTTAGCGGCATGGAATGTTACGTATTATCACAGCATCACACTCTCGATGTTTGTTTTATGGATGGATAAAGTAACACGAGTGGAGCCAACAATTTTTCTCCCAGCGGGAGTCAAACCTGGATTTTCGAACATGTTCTGTAATTCGCTGCTATACGCTGACTAATAATTCCTACTATTTTTACTTTAATGATCAGAGCTTGAAATGCGATATAGGTGACGAGTACGAAGACAGCTGTCTTCTGGGATGTTGCGCCGTGTAGTCTGGTAGAATTTTACCGACGTTTCAGATGTGCTTGATGCCTCCATCATCAGGGCGAAAAACAAAACTTCATAATAAGAAGACCCAAAGCAAGAATTTAAAATGGCCAAACACCTCAGCCCAATAAGTAGGGTATGAAGAGTTTTTCGTAAAGTTTATTTACGGATCAGGGCAGATTGTTCTGCATAATTTTCATGGCTTTATTTGCTCAAATAAAACTATATAACAAGGGATAACGCGAATGTTCCGATGGTTTACAGAGCAGTTACGTGGAAGAAAGTAAAATCTGGAATTGTGAAAGTTCTAAAGTTCTGTGAAAAGTTCATAATTCACGAAATATAATGAAATTTTTGTCAGAGCTATTTAAAGGTTTCCCTTCAAATCGTGCAGCGACGATTTCGCTAATGAAAACGATTACGTGAATAAAAAGCAATCATAAGAATGAAACGAAATACTCCTTTCTTAATTATCAATTAATATTATTTATTAGCTTTCAGATAACAATATCCCAACTCCCTCACTCTTATAATTTATTTGAATTCGTGAAAATTTTGAGCATCTCGTGTTCAGTACTCAGCAATATTATATTTTATTTCTTATTTTCTTCTTCTGGAGTATATTTTATCTCACAGTGCAATCAAATGTTACTACTACCATTACAGTGAACAGTGTCTCAAATGTGTGAGCTTGTCTTAATCAGAACACATATACCCGCGTGTTCCCTTTTACCACACGTCGTAACAGTTTTAATTCTCACACCCATGTGACGTAATTGGAGTCGGACATGTTATTTGTCCGATAAAGTGTCACTTGATTGGCTGCTAATATCACAGTTCCTTTTAATAGGAGTAGTTACTTACGGAGATTGAAAGGCCCCACGCACTGCATAGAAGTAAGTGGCTAGCTTTACTCTCCGGCTGTCAACACCGAGAGAAGAGTCCCCGTATCAATCAATCAGACAGAAGAAGAATGGATAGCTACAGAGCCAGTCTGGAAGTGATGACGAAAAGAGAAATCCCTGCCCCTCGCGGGAACCGAACCTCGATCCTACTTTAAACATTTAATCATAGTTCTGCCGACCCATACACAGGAGAAACTGATTGACGGATTAATTATTTCAACAATCATGATTACATTTATGAAGAGAGAAGTTGCAATTTAAAAGAATTTCTGCTAAATAAATAGCCCAAGTTTTGATCAGCATATTTTCCCCATTTAATACCATAAAATTACCCTTGTACAAGACAAATTACAGAGTAATTACTAAGTAATTCTGAGGTGTTACTATTTTCGGGTTATCCCTAAACTTCTCAAGAAGTTCACCTTCGTTTGAAATAAGTAATTCGCTCCTTTTGATGGTCATTGTCCGTCCCACACAGTCGATTCTGGGTGATATATACTGATTATGATCAGAATGTCGTCTTTCGAATTTCTTTATGTTTCATGCAACATAATAAGTACGCCCGTCGTCATTGCATCCTGGTAAGGACGAGGAACCTTGAACCGAACTGAACGAAAGCAAGTCAAGTCAGGTATGAAGTCCCAACTGGCTTGTACCGTCACGGCCTTGATGTAAAGAGCCATAAGAGATTCTTTTTCGTCATCTTTTATTTCGTCTCTCCAGGCACTTTTTATCGTTATATATCATGATCGTTTTCCAATTCTGAAAGCCCGAAGGTTGTCAGTCTACACCTGCCCGCGCGCGCGGTGCGGTGGTCTGATTCATTAGCGTAGTCACCGTAAGGCTATAATTGATTGCCAGGCAAGGAGGTTACGCACGGAATGGAACACTTCAAATTTTGAACACTACAAAGACAAAGATATTACTCTGCAATTATTCGGGGCACGGGTAAAAGAATGAAAGAAACACTGATCATCGTCTGGACTGAGATTTAAAATTCTGTTCTGCAGTCCTAAAGTGATTGATTTACGATATTCATCATGGACGTGTGTGGTCAAAATATTTTCTTTTTCATAAATAACCATTACGTTAGATGTACATTTTTTCGAGATTTAACTAACGGCTTGTAGTCTTCTGGGTTGTGACGCCTTGTAAGCTTGTAGGTGATTACCAATATTTTAGAGGGCCGTAACGCCTCCATCTTCGGGTGGCACCGTGCCGAAGTTCGATTGCTGCCGACGTTTCAGAGAACCATACATTCTATTACCAGGACATCATTCCTCTGAAACGTCGGGTACAAGCCAATTTCTAGGCCTAGACTGGAGGATACTATTAAAATATATCTTAAATAAAATAAAGTGTCGACTGGATTCCTACCTTAAAACAAGGTCCAGTGGCGGAATCCTGAACTTTGCATTACAAACTCTGTCGATCCTCATGTCACTGCCTTTCATCTGAACACCTGCAGCGCATGCTCTATTGCTCTTATAACTCGGCTTCGTTTTAAATTAGTAAGCTTACTGCGTACCTAATTCAAAATCATTTCATTCGTTATTATTTAAATACGGCCACTTTCATGTCAGAATCGCAAACCTGTTTATAACACCTGTTAAGTGAGATCTATGTTGCATTATTCATTTAATCGCATAGAACGCGAATATGCGTAGAAATTAACAAGCCTTGTTAACGAAAGCTGAATGGGATTTATCAAAATAAATAGGAAGGTAACTCGATACTGCAAATTAGAAGAAGAAGAAGCTCATTTTAATGTTTCATTCGAGTGCTGTGTCTTTAACTAAAATTTCAACGGCCACAGGCTCAGATTTCCCGTTATGCCTACCAGAATTTTTGTCTATTTTTAGAAACTGGCTTACGTAAATAAAAATAATGCTTCGATCCACAAAGATTAAAGTTGCATGACATCATGCGATTATAATATCAGCAGAACGGCAGCAGATGTATATTGAAAAATATATACCGCCATTTCATATTCCATTCCGCGTTCACGGCCTATGTTAGCAGACTCCAGTCTCTGCATACTTGCGAGCAATTTTCAAGGGACGCATGCCGCCGACTGCGATATCACATACAAAGGAGGTAATATTTTGCTGTATTATAGACACGGGATATGATCGATAGAACACGTGGCAAAGTACCAGCGATATCGCGGAGTTTATGACACCAGTTCTTTGGTGGCACGTAACAAGCCCTATTTCGTACTGCATAAAACAATTTCAGGGATCGATTACAAATTCATAGATCCAAGTGCATGCCAATACATGAAAATCGACATTAGGCAAGGTATCGTATGATTTAAAATGTTTTCAGGTGCATATTTTATCATCTGCCTACCGACATTAATTATATTATAAGTGAATATATATTGTTTTTACTGCTGACGCAAAATTCACTAAAAGAGGTATCGGTAGATAGAAACGTTTGGAATCGACAAAATTTTTTCAAAACGTGACAAACCGTATTGTAACATGAAGGACAAGAAAAACACGGTTCGCAACGAAAGAGTTAGTTTACGTACCGCAAAAAATGTGTGAATGCTTATTACCAATAGTGTGTACTGAAAAATCCTACATAAGAATCATGAGAATATTATTTAATTTCCCCGAAGTCTTGAAGTACTACATTCATGCATCAGTACATCAAAACCCGTTTTGTTCTTGGTTGTGGTGGGACTGTCACGCCTTGTTTTACGCTTTGAAATATTGCACAATTTAAACACATGCATTTATTTTAGCGCCATTCCGTCGTTGACATTGTTCTGATGGAGGCGAATAAAATGAAAGAACTTGCTGTGGAAATATGCCCACTAACAAAATGGTTTTCGAATTTTCGAAGACCCTCCGATTCTTGTAGACTCACGTGTTGTCTTTAAAGTCCCGCACCTTTTAAGCCTAAAATGGGATGGACTCTTTAACTGTACATAAAACTATGTGCCTGTTATATAGGTCTGTTATAACAGTGATGGTCAGGGCATGAATGTACAATGCAGTTGCACGAAGTCTGTTTCCGTGTACAGCAATACTCCCTTTTTAGAAGAGTGCAAACATGTAAATATAAAAGTAAAGGATGTAGAGCAAGGATAATATTTACTGAAGTAAGTAGACCCAAGTCATCAGTTTCTCAAGGAGGCTTCTTACTCCACGGAGCTAGTTATGGTCCTGCAGCAATCTGAGGATTACAAGCCAGAAAAAACGACAGCAGACTGGGGAGAAAAGTGTGAGGCCGGCTGCATCTTGTCAGAGTCCAGTCATAACAGTCCGCAGGAATTGTCTGCAGGTGTTGGCGTTGCCAGTCCGCGCGCGACCTCCGAGGGCTAACCCCAGTAGCCACTAGCCAGTCCAGTTGGTACCTGCATGGAAGGCAGCAGCTGATTTAGCGTCCGACCGAGGTCGCCGCTTGGTTAGGACAATGCCCGCTGTACCAGCAGCGGGTTCTCGAAGATAATAAACCTCTCCAGAACAAGGTCACACACAGCGACGTCTGTAATAGAATCCAGACTTGCGTTCATACATGTGCAACTGCTTATATGACTCGCTGAGACGAAGGAAACTTTTACCATACATACGCGACGTAGTTGTTCGTCCTGTTATCAGGAAGTTCTATGTTGGCGTCTCGCCGCGGAGAACCGGGTTCAACCCTGGGTGACTTCAGGTCATATTTATGGTAGACGGCGTGGCACTGGAGAAAACCCTCGTAGATTCTCGGTTTTCCTCTCATTCCATCATTACTCCACCACTTCTCTCACCGCCCCATTAGGTGTGCGATAGCCCTGACCGAGCACCACATTATCATACACTCGGTCCTAAGTTAGAGGCTTCATCTCTGAATCGGCATTTGGCCGGTCTCGGAGTAAAGGTAGTTCAAAACCTGAAGAAGATCCTGATTTGTGCTGTCACGAAACAAAAATATTCATCGTCATCCCTGCGCATTATTGATTGGTGACAATGTACGTGTAATATGTACTTACTATAGCGGTTTCTGTTTATTTATGTCTTTCGAAAACGAAAATGCTGTTTTTTTCCACCGTAACTGCTGCGTGATGTTTGAACGATCGTGGAAGGAGCCGCTGTGAGCAGGGGCCTGAAACCGGCACAGCCGGTTTTGAAACTCCTATTCCCTTTCAAGGGACCATGAACTGTGGCTACAGCCCATGCTTCTCATTCCGCAGAACTCGATTAGAATCCCGGTCGGGTTCAGTTATTCCAAGAAATGTCGTCGTTCCCCCAGATTCCTCTAATGAAAATAATACATTTGAAGAGATCACGTTGCCTCCCGTCCCTTCCCACTCGCCTTTCACAATCGTCATCAAATGTCTCAGGCTGTTCTCTGTATCATTAGCCTGACAACAGAACGCGGGATCAATAGGTTGTTGCCTATTTAACCCTTTACAAGCCACTGGCAACTAATAAAACACTGTATTTATGGGTTTCGTATGAAAGGCTAAGCTGAAAAAGAGCGATTATTTTCCTAAGCAAATTTTCCATATTTAGAAGAGCTTCGGTTTTAAGGCGTTACAATTTTGTCATGTCTTTCAATTAAAGAGACAAAGAGAAAACAGATAAAAGGTATGAATTAAAGCAACGAATGAATGGAGAGAAGTCGTGGCCTGTTTCGAAGTACTGTCGGACCTCGACATTAGATGGTGTGGTGGTGAGTGGTCAGCGTCATGCCCGGCCGTGCTTTACCCCCGGGGATGGAAAGCTAGTGTGGACCCCCAGAGCCGGTATGGACGCAAGAGCTAGAATAAAAAATTATTCGCCCCTGCCGGAGATTGCACCCGGGTCTGAACGACTGTAGTCGGTCACTTTCTGACAGAGCTTCCTCGCCTCATACGATCCTCACATTCGCACGCAAGGTCCGTGAAAAACATGACGATAATTTTTCTGTGACAAGTTGTCTTCCAACATAGTGGGGACAAGGCCACGTACTAACCAGTCTGTCGCTGTTGTTTATGTTTCACACGATACAACCACTGCATATTAAAGCACCACAGGAAGGAAGAAGTCAGAGTCACCCAAGTGTAAAATACTTTGGGAAATGCTCCGGTAGTTGGCTGTACTAGAGTCGCTGGTTGTACACAGGGTCACGCTATTACATCCAAAGGGCGCTGACACAGTCTACGTACTTTCACGACGCTACAGGTTGCGACTGGAAGCAGTCAGGTCGTGAAAGGAAGTGCCCCATAACTGCAAAACATGTAGTTACAGTCCGTAACACGGAATCATTATTTTTGTTTTCATATCTTGCGTGTTGTCTTTTTATTTGCCATTAATTTCCCGGACAACACAAACGTGGTCTTCTGATATTTCATTGTTTACATAAACACATGACCAAGGAGATAGGACTATACTCTGTGAACTCATTTCCGGCGTTGTGTTTAACGATGTGTTTGGCGTTGTTTTCCAGGCCTTCTGCACAGCTGCATAATGTTTTGGAGTTGGAGCGTTCTTTTGCCAGGTCTCTAGGGCATTAACTTAATTCAATACCGATGGAAAATCAGTGTACATTTACGTTGCCACTTCTAAATTCAACACAGAGTTGTTCACTAAATTATGAAACGGTCGTGGTCTATTTGAAAGCGCACTCCTGAAAATCCCTTGGAAACCTTAACCATTTGAAGCCACAACTAGCCTAAATATTTTCTAACAATTCAGCCAGTACCGCAAATAAAACACTGCACTTAACCATTATGAAGACCAATTTATTAACGCTTCTTATGGAAATAGTAGCTGTTTACAATGAGAACCACACGATTATTAAAGAAGTTGGAGTATATATACACCATTAGGCTTTAAAGGGGTAAGAAAAATTACGAACCTGATTCAGGATTCCTAATTGTTCCGGACAGCATTATCGCAGGATTAAAATCTGGCGCTTTATAGCTCTGCTAGCCTGTTCAAATTTATCATCGTTTGCTGGAGTGCTGCTACCACTAATAGGAAAATTAACAACAAAAATACCTGTCACCTGTGACCATTACTTCAATCTTCCTAAATAATAAAGGTCAGGGTACACAAACTAATTTTTCCAAATTTATATGGGTATGAAAAGTGGTCTCATACTTTGAGGTTCTGGAAACACAGGAAAATAATATGGGTCTGAGAGAGATATTCAGGGTAGGATCGCGGTCAATGACGGGCTTCGGTGTCGGCCATGTTAACTCTTCGGGTTCCGCAACCACAGTGTTAGTACAACGAAAACCAACCGCCCGAAGACGGAAATACGGTCAGTTACGGAAACGCCATATGCTTATGTACTAAATATGCCTCAGACAATGGACACTAACAAAATTGCGATGTCACACCTGTACAGAATGATACGCGAATTATATCTAGCTATACTGCTGATGCAAGATTCTTAATGCAACAGAATTCGCTGTTTCAGTTTCAGAAAAGGGCAAGGAGTCTTTGAATAAAAATAAAGGCCCAATATACACCCATTACCGGGGAACTAACACAACGTTCACAAATGTACAGGACTAATAAAGTGACGTCATAAATGCAGGGAGGGTCAGTCACCCACATCTCCTACGAAACACACACTAAGCCCAGAGAATTCAAGCCACGGAACACGGGTCTCTGTTCCGAGCCAGTTGCCGGTCGTGCGTGATGAACACATCCCACAGCGAACCACTTCCGGCCAAATAGGGGCGGAAACACATGTTGCCACGTGCCTGCATCCTATCTTTTCAATTCCTGTTCAATTATAAATCAGATCTGGCAACCTTGGCTTCATTAAATATCCCGTTTGTCAAGTGAAATGCGGGTACGTTTGGTTCGTTATATAGTCATTTAAGTGCGACACAGATTTGCAGATCATTGCGGTAAACGTAACACGGGAAAAACTGCAGCTGCCAATCAGACGTGCTTCAGAATTGGACACAGAGGTCGGAACACAATCACTGCAAATGACACACTTGACAGAGAATTTGTTTCGGAACTTCAGTTTTTACGCTACTGCAAAATAAAATTCACACTTCTGTTCGTAGCATAATTTACACAGGATGAAGGAGGTCAATGCGTTAATTAATAATATTATATTACGTAACAGTTACAGTGAACGAAGGTCTTCAATAAAATTAGTAAATATTAAAGAATCAATTAATAACATCCTTTCTGTTGGTATGATAATATCACCTCAAACCCAATAAAAGTCAAAATATCCTCACTAATACACGTCTATATTGAATGATTAATCTTAGCTGTCAGCAGTAGATGTACACGAACGTTAATTCCTTGAAACCGCCAGCAACAAACCTATTAGGTCTAATACAGTCTTATACAGTGACATTAGTTTTATTGTAATTTCGAATTACTGAAAGGAATTGTTCTTGTTCCTCTTCTATTTTGGCGCTGAATTCATTAGCTTCAACGACAATGGAGAAACCGCTGACCCTGGAGCAAATATTTGTGAAAATACACCACGTATATATAATGTGTACCATGATAATTCATGTCGACACATTTTAGAATGTATTACGCTGATGTGGGCTGAGAAACATCAAGGCGTCCCGTACTGTATTAAAAGAAATGCACTTGTTATAATATACAAGTAGCCTGTGCACTTCTTATATGCCTGAACACGTTTTGCAACATTTAAATGTCAGTTCGCGTATTTCTGCTGTGACAGTTCTTGTCATAACACTGTACTTTCTAGTACTATGCACATCCTTAACGTGAAACACAGACTTTTATACTAATCGCACTTAGAGATCAACTAACACTGTCTCTTTCATTGTGCAGCGCCTGCACAGCTTTACCCGCTAAACAACGCTGTCGGAGCAGTAGTCGAATGATCACGGCGAATCATTTGCCCACTCATGCAGTACGCATGGTGTTACGAACTCGATAACGTCCTGTCCGGCCTTGAACAACTTTCTAGTAATTTTCAAACCGTGATGCGCACTCACGTTGCCAGATAAGAATTTTGTTTTGGTCTGAAAAAATTACAAAACAGCTGACTGCCCTATACTGTTACTTGTATGCGACTTTAGCCCTTGCATCCTTTATATGCGGCCCATTACATAATTTGGGGATTAGCCAATGCGGAACTTTCCTTCACAAAATCAAGAATGTTATTTTATGTTCCAAAATGAGTACGTCAGAGGCTGGACCTCGACAAGGATACGCATAGTTGCGGTAATGAAACAAGGGAAGAAATGTTTCCGACCCCTGAGCTAGAAGAAACCCCACTCTACTACTGTGCCCCATTCTGGCCGTAAACCCCTCTTGCCCTCACCTTTATTTTAGCCTCTCTAAATCTTCAACATAACCTTTATTCTAAACTACTTACAAACAATTTCGTAAGGTCTAAAATAAACTTGATCTCCTTGGTATTATGCAGCAAACGTGGGTTTAACAATTCGCCCATCTCTCATGTCATTTATCACAGGGCCTTCTCATTTATTTATTTATTTATTTATTTCTTTCTTTCGTCCTACAGTGCTTATGATTCAGTTGGTAATCGCAGTTCACCCCCACATTTCTAACACCGGACTCCGGAGTAACAGAAATGAATCGCAATGTCGCCTACACTGTCTAATATTTCGGACTGTTTTGAGGCAATATTATGCTTAGGTGAAAATACAAAAACTGATTTCAGCTTTATTTTACACTACGGTTAGGTAAACGTGGGTCTATAATGCAGGCCAACGTACAGTTGGGTTAGGAAGTAGCACATTTTTGTGGCCGCAGGTTCGTAGCTCAGTTTATCCAGGCGTACCAAGATAATTTGTTTTTAATCCAGACTCACAGGGAGGGGCTTGGCTTTTTAAAACAAGTGGGACTAAATAGAGTTATTTAAGAACGACACGGCAGTGCTCAACATCTCTTATTGTCTCTCATTAGAGGCTGCAACGAAGTTAATTCTCACGAAAACATATTCGTTTTGCACACGAGTGTACACGTTATCTGCCCACGAATTCATTAATACACAGAAGAAATGTGTAGCCGATTTACATTTGTGTGTCTTATATCTGAAGTTCCTTCCCACGCTGATGAATTTCGTGGTCATTGCCTTCAGTTGCTGAAGTACAAACACACTCTGATCACACAAATGTTTGTTCATATAGTCAGAATCGCCGTCAATGCCACTTCAAAGCATTCAGATTACTCACACAGTCAGCATATTTTAATGTTAAGACTCACGTACATTGGTATTTAATCCATGAAACAAAGGGTTTTATCTCAGAACAAGAAAAAAGTATTATTTCATCCAATATTACCTCTAAATAGTTATGTACAACCGACTGGTCCCCTTTTCCGGTAGGAACTGAATATTTCCATATCACTTAGATGAGATTCGGCTTCAAAGGGTCAAGAGTTAATGCGAACTTTATTATCATTTCGGACAGTTTGTTCAATTACTTCAATGAATACTGTAACATACTGTTGCTGTTAATGTTGCAAAAATTTCAAGGATAGATGCTGACAATAGCCTGCAGTCAAATGCATTGGAAATTAACCTTGTAGATTTCTAGCAAGCGTTTAAAATTACTCGGCAAAATGCTTACGTGTTTCGTCTTCAGTGACGTTCAAATGTTCGCATCTGACAAGGAATATATTTCAGGCAGAATGTAACTTCACATCCTCAGTTGCTGAATTTTGAAATGGGCGTTAAGGAAATAGGGTTTGGAGATCCCACCTGGATCGGCTCTGGTGAAGACCCTTCCCAAGAAGGACTCGGCTCTGTGTAGTTAACTGCGATTACCATTTTAACTGTGAAGCAGTGCTATCCCACAAGTGCGAATGTTCTACATTCAGGCAGTCGCTGACCAAATCTTCACTGAGATTATTCTAAGGTATTACGTGTTGTTCGCCTAGGCCACAAGAGAACAGAGGGTTGGTACCACACCCGTTTCCATCACTTATGATTTACAATTCATTGCGTCCCACGCAGAATGAGACAGGCGTTTTCCTTTGTGTTCGGTTCAGCACATTGAACTAACATTGACAGCTTCCATAAGGTGTTCAAAGCAATTGAATTTTGATCCAAGCAGATTAACTAACTCCACAGGGCAGAGTCCTTCTTGAGTCACTGAAGTCGCAGCTAGTTAATAAATTCGTTGCCTTTCAAAGAACCCTAAGATCCAACGCAGTTGTAAGTGTCCTCACACTCTACATCCTTAGGCCCATTTTGATAAAAGTCCCATCTGCACCTAGGTCTGCAAAATGCTTTTCCCTTAGTTTTCGGCTACAATATTGTAAAACATAACGACATTTAAAAAATATGGCTGTCTTCGGAGAGGTTGCACCATGTTGCCTGGTAAAAGTTTATCGGCGTTTAAAACGTGCTTGCTAGGACAGTAAGGACCTCTGAAACGTTGGTAAACTTCTATCAGAGTACACAGCGCTACAACCTAGAAGACTGCCATCTTAGAACACAGTGTTTGCACATAAGGAAATTTCGCACACCCGAATGAAACCGATCCGAATCCGTGGTTTGCGGCATTCTGGTGCGAAATAAACGAATATGGGCCTACGTACTCTTCCAATATTGGCACTTCCTCTTAGAACACGTATGCTGAATCGTGTATATGGAAAAGTATGCAGACCGGTGTTAAGCGATTATCACTTTCCGTGAAAGTCAATGACATTGTTTTGAAAGAGTTCCGCTACGCGGTCGCTATTGTCTGGGGCTGGAAGAACCGAAGAACCGACCGACACTGGACGTCTGGTGCTTACAGCACGCATGTGAGGTTCATGAAACTCGAACGTTGACCCTTGGTTGGAGCAACAGAATGGTGGATTCTGGGGGGAAACAGTTGGAAGTACCACTGTTTAAACTTATCAGCAATGGCCCAATGGGCATGATTATGTTTACAAGATCCCTCATTATCGTAGCTTCCGGGTAATGGGTCGGTACAAACACTGAGAGACAAATACTGTAGTTTTCGTCTGTCTTTGCTGTTGTTTCACGTTAACTACGCATACAATCATTAACCGAAATTTGATTTTAATATAATGATAATATCTGAAAATAGTATTTACAACATGAGCTTCGAAATTAAATATGGGTTATTATATAACCGACCCATTATTGTAAATACTCCCACCTCCGATGCTTGAAAATAATGATAAACCTGTATTAAATTATGCAATGATTTATTATAATAAACCGGGTATTTTGTGGATAAGATTGTGAAAAGAGGTTAAATTTTGAAGTCACAACCGTTTATCCAAATGAAATAACAAGACAGAGAAGTCAGACAGTATGAAAACTAACATTTCGACAGAACAACTTAAGCCCTCTCAGTTATTAATTTATAACACTCTAACATCAGTATGGGAACGATTAATCTGCTATGAACGTAAACAGTGGTAACGCTATAGCAAGAGAAGCCAAATCATTCAGTGTAGAAGAATAAAGATCGATTTTATGTCTAGATTTGAGAAAATACGTAGTTACAAATCCGCTGCACAGCTGAATGAAAACTAAGCAACATTTTTCCTTTATCGCATTAATAATTTAACCTCATTGGGTACAAAACTCGCTGAACACTGTTTTGTTTACATTGGTGGCAAGCTCTATTTTCAAAACATGACGGATTATGATTAAATCAGGTTCTGATATTGACTGTGTACTTTGAAAGTTATGGGACAAATTATGCATTTATTTTTCCTCCTTTTACGTATTTGCTTCATCCAAAATAGAATTGGCGGTGGGAGGGGGGGATGAGACATCCGCCATATGCAAAGGCGAAGGCGGACTGAAACACTTCCTGACTTTTGATGCCCGTGGGCGACCAGACGACACCCAAGGTCACATGTCCACAGCCCACAGTCCTTATGGTGCGTGGAATGCCAGCAGGTAATCGGTACATTCCAGCTGAAGAGAAAAGATTGGCTGACATTTGCGAAGGTTCACCTTCAGTGTTATCATTATATTTCACTCAAAATCATATTTACGTTGAATTATGAATCTCGTTTAATGGCACATTATCTTCAAAACTTTGAATATAAATTCACGTATGGAATTAGTGTCCTTGCAGAAACGGACATAGACTGGTATACCTGAAAAGAAATTTGTTTTTTGATTGTGTAAACGACACTGAGTTATGGTTTCTTCCCTGAGAGATATCGATATCAGTAAACTACGGTGTCCGTAATTGGTGCTTAAAATTTCAAAAAATAATAATTACTGTTCGCGACTGTAATCTTGAGACTTGTGGAGCGAAGGCGGAAGGAGGAAAGATAGTGTCTGTTATGCAATATCCTTTAAAGCTTCGGACTTCTTGCATTCCTTGCAAGACTCAAGATTACAGTCGCGAACAGTACTTCCTGTTTATAATAAAATTTTCGTCATAGATCTGTATCAGCTAGTTTGGATTCAATTTATTTCTGAAAGCAACTCCTGACGTTTTGTGTTGTTTTAATTATTCCCGTTCTTTAATGAGTTAATAATTTAGGAGAGAAAATTTCGTATACCTCTGGGTCACTGTTGCAGAAAACATTAATGAGGTACTTTTGCTCTGGCTCAGACAGCGTTTCATGTTATGCTTAGTGAGAAATTGGAACAATATTATAATTACTCTATTCAGAGCCTGCTTCCTTTCATGTCAATGGATATGCTTATTGTGCTGCAATTCGGAAAAGAATCCTTATTTTGTAAGTACAGGATATTCATGTTGCACCCATCCGTAAAATACACTCTGCATGCCAGAAAATTACATAATGCTTGCGAAAATACTCTTTCTTTTCCCTGGACTCAACAAAATGAACTTTACTGAAATTATGTAATACCTAGCTTCCTAATATGAAAAGGCAGTTTCGTACATGAATATTCCCATTGACAAGAAATGACGCCACTTCACGCATCTTTTATATTATTTACACCTAACGGGCAGGTTCCAAGCATTCCTTACTTAAAAAGGTAATAATAATCCTTTCGTGACTGTTCTCTAAGACACACAGATATGTTCATATCAGTCGCCTGTGGTGAGAGATTGATAGACTCCGTGGAACATTGTAGGTCTAACATTCGCTCAGCTTACTAAGAAATTCTCCGCCATTCATGGAACTCGAATGTTTATTACGGTATTAATTTTACATTTTAATGAGAGATTAACTTGCACAAGCAAGTTCGCTGGAATGTGACTCGTTCTTTGTTTC
Source organism: Zootermopsis nevadensis (assembly GCF_977971745.1). Taxonomy (NCBI): domain Eukaryota; kingdom Metazoa; phylum Arthropoda; class Insecta; order Blattodea; family Termopsidae; genus Zootermopsis; species Zootermopsis nevadensis. Next base: position 14,364,344 of record NW_028259156.1, read on the forward strand.
CGCAGATTTGAAAGCCCGGAGAAAAACAATTGAAGCAGAAGAACATGTACTATGTGCAGTATACATGTGATGAAAGAGGCCACTTTTACCAGATTTAAAATTTTGCTTCACTCTTTGTGTGTCAGAGGAAACAATAAGAATCACAGCATCGGTTCAGATGAGAAATATAAATTGGAATTCGGGAAAAATTAATGTTCTCTAAAGAATGAAGCGCTGAGAAGAAGTCTCAGGAACAACTTACTAAAACTGTAATAGACCAATAATCCCCAAACATATTTGTCACAAAGAGTTTATTTCACGTTCTGCAGTTTGCATGCTGACAGCAGTTGAAGTTCATGGTCAAATGTGTTTTAATGACTACAGTAGAATCGCTATCAATTTTCTAGAACTGTAACATCACCCACACGCTACGTTGTTTCACCTGAACTACGAGCTGATAAAGACGTGTGAGTGAGATCCGTCTTCGACTAGGATCGATTTCGACCGAACGCAACGGGAAGCTTTCAGCAGCACATCGAGTGTGCGTTTCTGTGTATAAATAAATAAGTAAATAAATAGTTTTCCATGTGTCACCTTTCGGGAATATAGCTAGGCCAACGCTTGACTGACTGACAACGTAACAAAGTAACCAATGAAATCATCTACATGGAACAGGACCTTTCCCAAGAAGACAGTAGTCAATAAGTTTTTAAGATCCCTACCCCACGCCACTAAACCCTAACGTTCATTACCGTGCCCGTGAGTCTATTTTACGTTATTTGAATCCGTTACATACCCTCACATCCTATTTCCACAAGACCCATTTTAATATTATCATCCTATATTTGACTGTTTCCCTTTCGGGTTTCCGACTAAATTTTTGTGGGTTTAGAATGTTCAGGAACACTTTGATGCCGTGAAGTTTCAGACAAATAAAGCGTTTCATTATAAGCTTTAGTGCACCTTACTGAAGCAGAAAACGATGTTTCATCTGTCGTTTTAAAAGGACAGCGTCTGTAATCCTAGTCCACGTGTTTCCCATAGTTAATTATCTATTATATAATAGTATATTATCCATGATCTTACTACAATGCTTAAGAAATCTCCTTTCGCTAACTGGGTTATATCTTGTTTTATGATGGCTATTAGAGCGTGAAGTAGTTCAACACTGTTTTCTTCTCAGGCGGAATATCGATCAGGAGGCTAACCATATCTGAGTACATCTTAACTGGAAGTCAGGGTCGAATTGGCATGAACCGCAAGAGACGACCTCGGAAACTGCTTTCAGGCACCGGTTGCCCCAAAGCATGTTTTATCTTGTCATTTGCTTAGGTTCACCGCTTTCCTTTTAAGAAACATCAAACAATCATCTTTTTACGCAGGGACTTAAACTGGCTGATAAATAGAAAACAAGATGAACAGAATACCAAACGAGCCGATATATTAAGCCAAATATTGTATAAGGCGTAGTTGACACTCTGTAACTTAGCTTCGTGTTTGGTGGCCAATATTTCATAGACTACTAATCAGGGACAAATAAGACACGCTTTAGTATGATTAGATTGTGGTATTAGAAGGGATGTGATAATTCTGACTTGTTATAAGCAGGCTTTGCGCTTAAAGCGGTGTCAGAAATGACACGGAAGTCACGTTCAGAATCACAGTCTGCGATGCTGACTGGTTTATGTCTATGTTTTTGCTGACAATAAAAATTTAATAACAGCTATGTGTGCCACCTGCTTAAACAATGTGTAACTACGAATTTTTTCCACAGAGTGTATTGATGATTTCGGCACACGTTGCAGCTCCTTTCTTCAGGGTGAAAACCGAAGTTGTATGAACAGCAAAACTGGTAACATCAGACATGGGTTCGGACAGAACACGCATTATTCGATACTACGCGCTGCGTTAATGTGTGTAATCAAAAGTTCAGTGAGATTTAATCAGAAATTCCCAGCTCCGCAAAAGAGACAGGGAAGAGTTTTGAACGTAAGCCAGCGGCGCGCAATGCTTCGTTCGCAAAGTTCGTATTTCGGATGCTACATACAGCTTCTTCGTTCCTGCAGGATGACTCATCTGCCAAACATTCCAAAATAAATTCTCACAGCTGTGTGCTAACTCGACTTTCAGTTAGTTCTCCTTTGTCATCTGTGTACATCCTGCAGTCCAAGGGATACAGACCATTGATCAGATGCAACTTTTCTGTGACTAGTGCATCTTAATTATAGCCATGGCGTAAACCATGTTAGTTCAATTAATATTAACAATTTTCTACGGCCAAACGGCCATCCTTCGATTCCGGGCAATGGACTTTATTAATGGTGGGAAATTATATTCAAACAGGGCACAGCGACTTATTTACAAATTCTTACACACTCGCAGTTCATTATCATCTTCCCATAGCATCTAACGCTGCATAGCCAATGCAAGTGAAACAGTGATTCGGAACCAAATGTGAATTAAAATTTACCGGGTGAACAAAAATACTTGTGCTATGCAACGGTTTAGACTTGTTTCTTTCTTCCAAGGACAAATCGTCAAATACGGATAGCAAGTACTTTTCGCTTGTGTTGTGTACCATATCTATTCTGGTCTAAGATTTGCAGACCTTCCTTCAAGTCCTTGTAGTAACAAACGTACATACTGTTATTTAACTGCATGTTCAATACGAGGGAAAATAAATTTTAGGGACTACTCCACAGTAATGACCAGCCCCAACTGATGTCGAGGTAGTGATCGGAAATTGAAAACATTGAAAAGGAAACTGGCAAAATGAAACGGAAAGAAGAAACACTTTCAATCTCTTGGTTGACAGGCCTACATATGTTTGGAAATAAGTGGTTAAAGAAGTATGCAGTTTGTATAATGAAACTTTTTCCGCCATGTTGATAAATAGTTAACCGCATTCCTTTACTCAGCTCACAGTAACAAGTACTCGACCTAGTTGCTATGGAAACCTGTACATGAGTGCAAGGTGTCACAGGACCCGTAATGTATGGAGTCGTAAGACTTGCCTGCACAGTTTGTTCGCGGGGTTCAAGAAACGCTTGCTATTTGCATACACAGCACTAGGGTTAGCATGCTGTCAATGAGAAAACAAAGTTCATCGCTTCTTCTTCATTTATTTTCTAATATCTGATCTTTATCATTTTATAACTGTACAAAATATTAATGATTTTAAGTCAGTCAGTTCTTGTTTACATACATATCACGTATATTACACGTACGTTCATTTCATCATGTGCACGTCATCGTAATTAAAAGGTAGAGGCTTCCAGCGATGAGATTCCGCCGAATAAGATACTGTGCACTGTTGTAGGCGCAGACTACTGACGCATCATATTTGTGCAGGAAACTTTACAGGGAAACAAATAACCAGTAAGTTGCTATCCGTAAATGCATTGAATGAGGGAAGTATAAGGGTCGTTGACCTGTACCGTAATGATATTTAGACTGATATTTTTGTGATATAAAGTATCACCGAAAGAGATAAGTAAGGGCCAGATACGTGAGTTAGTACAATGACATTGTGGTCAGGACGACCTCGGTTATATTCTCGTCTTTAAGATCTACTAATTTTCTTTTCCAAATGAGAGGTTCTTATAACGTGGCCAGAGAGTGAAACTGACCACCTATTCCCAAACAGTTCTTATGCCTAATACGCGTGAAGGTTCATCACAACACCCCCACACCTCTTCATTCTGTGGTAGGAATAACTTTACGTTTGCTTAAAACCAAACATGCTTTAGATGAGAAGAGAAGTTCACATTTAACCTTATGAATCGTTATATTTTGACGTTATGAAGCACTGTTTGTATAAATTTACATAATCGCTAGTTAAGTGAGGTATAAGAAGAAGCTGATCGGGACAGTGCAAGTCTTCAGCTGTGTGGTGGTTTCGTCATAAACCGGGTCCCGTCTGCGTAGGATGTGGACCTGCAACTTTCCGTGACTAGATTTTCCTTTCAGTGCTCCATACAGTGCAACTGAACCTGCATGCACAAAGTTCCCGTTAAATTATCATATTAACGCTTCACCATTCACCAGTGCACGCACTGTGCACAATGTTAATACATGTGTCCAATATTTGTGTCATAAATTCAGTCTCATAAGGATTATCAGGACGGTTATACCGAGTTTTATAGTACAGTAATTCTGTAAACTATTCCAAACATAGAACACATCAGTACGATACTAAATCTACATTAAAAATTCAGCTCTTACCTCAACGAAGACACGTGTCTCCGTTACAGAAGTAAATGCGTTCAAGTTGTTTAGGGAAATAACTGTTTTTCCCCCCTCAAAATCATACGAAACTCATAAATACGCTCTGTGTGCAAAATGCAGAGAAAGTGAATCTTGAAGGAGACGATGCATGCGTGTTTCAAAAAGGTCGATGCAACAGATCAATACCAATGATCAGGAATGCTCCCCCCCTTCTGTCTTTACTGATTTGAATTATAATGACTTCAGACATCCACTGAATCCAGTCCATTTCACCAGAGAATTGTAGTGAATTTAAATGTGGTTACATGGAATGTACTTTCTCATGCAGAAGTCATTAAACCATTATTATATTCAAAATAAAGGAACAGCAGCCAAACTTCAGAACGTTACGAATTATTGAATATCCACTGTTAGATAATCCGACGGCCTATTTTCCTGACTGAACATTCCCCGCGGGCAGTTATGTGTTTTTTTTAGTGCAGTGGCCAACTGCTGCAGTCACTACAATGTTTAACAGTGAAACTTGTTCGGTCCTACCAAATCTTTACCAATTCACCGTCGTCTGTGAGTGGAACGACGTTAACTGTAGTTCCTTACAAGTAGACAAAACGGCCTTCATGAACCTTGCTTCTTGCTGATGCCCAGATGCATGCTATTATTCCAGCTTCTCGATTTATTTCCTGTCATTTGCTGGGTTGTCTGTCGCGCATCTAAACCCTTCCTTCCTGGCGCCATATTAAACTGTCTTTTGTGATACTGTTTATTGTTTCTTTAGTTTGTACAAGTTGTAAAGCACACCTTCTCCCCGCTTATGTCTGCTGTCACGCCCGTGTTACAGATCCCAGCCTCCCGCACCTTGTTTAACAGCTAGCAGTAAGAGTGTAGCAACACCATGCAACAGTCGCCCCGGAGCTACAGGCGACTTCAGCTCTACTGATGTGGCTGGTCGTGTCTTGTCGCTCCCAGCAAGAGGAACTTCCACAATACGATATATTGCAGATGGCAGCCATGACAAGGAATGGCCAACCACCGCCTCCAGCGCCGCCCCTGCGCCATTCCGCCTCATTTTCTTGTCTGTCTCGTGGTACAACCCGCGAGCGACCTCATCGCGCGAGGACAGCCACTCTGCCAACGGCTTGTGCTGATACCGATTATGGATTTGTGGTCCGCCCCAGAGGAGGCAGAGGTCCCGCTGCCTCTGTGGCCATGCGACTCAGTGTCAAGTACGGAAACACATCCGTCATGGTCCTGGAGGAAGAGGGGGAGAACGAGGATGGTATGGTGGGTAGATCGAGAACAGGAACGAAGAAAGAAAATCAGACATCTTTGCGAGGCGTCCTGATGAAGAAGAGTGCCAGCCTGCTGAGTCCTCAGGCCTGGTGGCCTCCCAGGTCGCGTCGCACCAGGTCTACAAAAGACGAACAAGAGAACTCAGTCATGGAAACGCCTCCTTGCGACGTGGGGCCACAACGAAGGTGGCGCAGTTTGGGAGCTCTGATGAGGATCCCATCGGCATCCCTCCCACAGTCCCATCATCAGTATCCACAGCAAGATCAGGCTGTCTCTTCCTCCACACGTGCTCAGTCCTTTTATCTCCTGGACGACTTTCTGCGGCCTCAACAAAACTGCAGCGGCAAGCCACAGCAGCAACAACAGCGCTACCTGCCAGAGTTCCGAGAGGCGAGGCTTATCTTCAATGGTAACTGCAATGCCAACAAGACTTGTCGTGAGACTCATCAGCAGTACAGCGGTGGGGCTAACACCAGTTCCTCAGACTCGCTGGAACTGTCGTCTCCAGTTCCGCCTCCAGTTCCTCCTCCGCCGCCGCCCTTGAGATTGCTCGGATACCGCGACTGTGGCTGCAGGCAGTGTCGGCGAGACAGACAACTTCTTGCGCCCGCAGTGTCGGAGGACCGACTCCATCGCTTCGACACGGTACTGACTACAAACATCTCTCTGTATGTCGGAACGGGGCATGCGGTATTCGGGGTTGTGGTGGTGGTTCATTAGTTTTAGCAAGCAGAGGCTTGCACCACGTGGAACAAGAAAATGTCCATCAACTGAGAGTCCTGGATACCATTCTGGTAATTAAGTGTCAGTATTGCATGTACGTATCATAATATACGCAATCCTGTTCCTAAACGACACACTCTGATTACTAAATTTCTCTTAATGCATTAACGCGAGAGGATTTTTATAACTAGTTATAACACAGCCACTGTTTATGTAACAGTCTTGTATGTGAAAGACAACATTTTGTGTATAACAAGGCTTACTTATAAAAAGTCTCGACACACTTTTTAATCGTGGAAGTTAAACTTCTGACGCCACTGTTCTAAGTGTTTAAATTGCGATAACGATGCAACTTCTTGAGCTTAAGAGTTCGAGTCTTGCTTATAATATGGCTGCTGTTTTTTTTTAACTTGTCGCCATATTGCATCGGCGTACATTTCTTCAGTTTCACAGACGAGAAGTGGGCCACTTAATTAGAACGAGGACACCAGCATGGCACGGGGTCTAATGCACACACACACATTCCACATAGCATGCTAATAAACAAGCAATGACATTTTTAAATAACGACGTCTACATAAAATTCTGTACTTTTAAGTTTAATGGACTGGAAAAATGTACCTCATGAAATTAACAATAAGTTTAATTTTTTTTTGCTCATTTTTTTACGAAATATTTAACAGAGTTTAGTAAAGCAGAAACGCGTAATTCATGTAACACCTAATACCAAATTACGTTACCCACTTCGTTTCTCCGTTTCGAGAAGTTTTGATATATATAAACCCAAGACATCCTCGAAAGCTTCCGTAGGTAATAGTTAATTCCGCTCTCAATTTTCGACGTGTTGCGCATTCAACAGCAATGCCGGCTTTGCCGAGAATGGTTATGAAGAGAGATCAATGGTTCCTCAAGTCTTAGAGAGATGTCCTTGGACTTAACGAGGTGCTTTTGCAGCAGCTCAGAACATAATTTAGTTTCCGTATTTGGAGCCCTGTAGTAGACCAACAGACCATTGTCAGAGGAGGCGACGGTCAGGGCCCTAGGGACACTGACCTTCGTAGTTCTGTACGACTCGAATACCTCTGCGTGGCAATCTGAAGTAATATCTTTCTAGCACCTGTGCATCCTCGTAATTTATGATGTGCACAGCAATCTATCCTTTTCTTCCTTTAAATAATGTGAACACGTTGGCTGCTTAACGTAGCCAAAATTGTGAAGACCTCAGCTGTTTCCCCCCCCCCCCCCCAAGTGATTCCAAAGAGTAATGCCCTTCTTTACATAATGGCACAGGTCGTAAGTTAAGTGAAATAACAATCAACAGCTCATCAAGAATTATATTATACTGTTCTTCTGTTTAAAATTAAAATATAGATCGACAAATACATAATTTAAAGCAGATAAACAGCAAATGTGAAAGGCAATACACTCTAGCGGAACTCGGCGAAACTTGGCCTCGAATCGAACGTGAGCTGACACCTGGTGAGCGAAAGGCAGACTAATTCTGAGAAATTGCAGTTTTGCATTGTGCAGTGAATGTACATTTTGACGTCGGGGCTGAGTCCCCTAATGCGAGGATTATATGGTCGCGCGACCCGCGAGTCTGATACGGCCCGCTGTACCACTACGTCACTCCGTATAATGAACAGAATAGTTGTCACAAAAATTTTATGCTATTTAATATAAGTGAATAATTCAAATAAAAAAAATAACAAATTCGTAAAAGAGAATGATTAGGAATATGTGAACCCATTTGCGACAAGTTAGTAGCATTTGTAATGAATTTAAATGAAATTTAAAAAAAGATCAGTCTATTCCCCGCGGACACGCGCTTATTTAAGAAAGGGTGAATGTTGAACCCGGTCTTGAGAATTTGGGAACCCCTGTAATAATGATTACCAGCATTCAACAGCATTTCTGTGTGGACATCAAGGCACTTGCCCGTCTATCCTTGCATCTGGAAACTTCGTCCAACAGACGAAACAATTGAATTTTAGTGCATTTTCACACTGTAGTCTTATTTATATGGGACAAGGTTGATTGATTCTTCTGTCATTTAACGACGACGTTTCAATCTCACGCTACTAAATTGCGTCAAATGACATGGGAACAATGATCAGTAGATAAGGATGCGTAAGGTGGCAGAAGTGTCATTCTTCAAGTTTCTATCTTGTATTTAACCGGAAGGACTTAAACATCTACTTCCGTCATGATAGAGCCAGCCCAGCCAATACTCGAAATGTGCACCTCCCAAACAGAAGTCTAAAGCGTTACTGTACATTAACGTACATGATGGTATGGTAAAAATGTACCAAGAAATTCAGAACGACCACCGAAATAACTGAGGAGTGAGGGGACTGAATTATGAATGTCTGAGAGCAAGGTTAAGCTCATGTTCAGAGAATCTGATTTGCGATGTACGTATATATTTGGACCGCATGCCACTCAAGGTCACAATTCCGGCCCTTCCCAACAAAATATAGAGGCAGTACTTCAAAGAGGTCATTACTGTTTTTCCACGGGGAAAAAAAGAAACACTTTCGTTGTCATTTCGTCCACGAGAATAGACTGACACCACAAACCGTCCTCTAAACGAGCCCGTTTTATTTTTCTAAAGGAAAAAAATTGCTAATGGACACCAAAAACAGCTACATACACATTTTCGGGTCCAAACATGTCTTGAGATTGCAAAGACCTAAAGATTTATTTTAATGTTAATTGCATGCAGATCAGAAGACAACTGAGGCCAGTGGAGTATGTGGGTGCTGACGGCCTTGTTTACAGTAGGTGCGAACCCAATGGGATGCAGTTATTTGATTGTGAGGTCTGCCTTTGAATTAATATTTGACAACTCACTTCGCTACAAAGACCCTGAAACACAAAAATGAGCTCAGTTACAGTCCTAAATTGGATATACAGGAAGACTAGATCCTCCTATCCATCGCCTAACGTTACTAGAAAGTGATGGGAGTTTTGTTCGCACTTCGAACCCCAAGGACGTCTGTATTGATTTAGACCCATGTTTAGTTTCTTCATCACGAAAGGACGATTCTGATATGTTTACGTTCATATTCATCGTTACAGACCGGTGCTTACTTTTGTCGCTGAAGAAAAATAATAACCGAAATATGCACCATCAATTACGTTAATCTCAAATTTAGTTTTTATATAAAAAGGAACTGATTCTGCGCACAAAGAATTCTATAAAGTAAACATAATGCCAAGCCCATGTCCACATACACAGGAACTTTACAGTCGGTACTCTGGCTAGTCTACTGGGTTGAATGACCCGGGTTCGATTCCCGGCAGAGCAGGGCTCCTCTCTTCGCCACATTGTCAAGCCCGGCTCAGGGGTCCACCCACACCCTACCCAGTGGGGGCCGGGATTTTTTACTCTGGGTAAAGCGAAGGGGGCGTGAAGCTAACCTCTCACCTTCACGTAATGCCTAGATTGATGGAGCTCTCCCTTCACTCCTCCTTACGTCTGTATGGAGTGGCACTTAATTAAGCACCGGGGACAGCTATATATTACAAGCATCATGCATAGGAGAGGTAAATTAATAGAACTTTAATAAGAAATCAAGGAATGAAGTGACCACTTACGAGCAGGCGTGAATGAGAGGATAATATTAAAACGGGTCTTAGAAAAGTTGTGAGGATCTGAACGGAATCTGATTCGGAGCGGGTACCAGTGGCTGGCTCTTGTGAACACGTTGAAGAATCAATGGGTCCCATAAAATAAAGGAATTTCTTCAACAGCTGAGCGACTATCAGTTTCTCAACAATACTCAACTCAGGACATCCGATCTTCGTTGACCATCTGATTACGAGGTAGATGTACTAACCACTAACCCGCTACGCTCAGTTAACCTCAAATGCTACGCCCATTCAACGTCATCTTATAGTGAATAACCACGTTCTAAAAACATAATTAACTCACAGATTCTCGTAGTTTTTATCCCATCAGTCAATCCTATTCCATTGTCATTTCACTGTCAAGAATAAAAGATTCCCTTTGTCATCGATAAAACCACAAAGCGGCTGTTAGCTGTTAATAGGCTTTTACGCTTTAAATTTTAATAAACTTTCGGGAGTTACTGTGAAATGGAAGTTACTTAAATTTTAACGTTTGTCACTCTTCGCTAATTGTATGGTGTCCTATAAGTTCTAGTTGCCATATAGACATCGTTCATCAGCACCTCCGATACGATTAAACCGTAGTTAACACTGGTTGTGGTTAGCAGGAGGAAATCTGTTAAGCCTGTGTGAATTACCTTGCCCTCCTGTGCATTTTGCAGGGCAAAGCACCTTCGACAGAGATTGATAGCATAATTAATCACCACTGGTGATATTAATAACCTTCCTAATCGACAGTTCATCAGTGTGGCCACCGATTTATTCACAGGGGATATCTTTGTGTAAGATGCAAAATAGACGCTTTTCCTGCTACCATATAAATATTTAAAATTTAATTTCTGCTACCGAAGTTCTTGTTATCTCATGTGAGCCTAAGGATACACATTATAATACGGAATATTAACCTTGTGTTTTATAAAAATCCCTGAAGAAATCAGCGTTATTTGAAGAATTTTAACAAACATTTAGCACACTACTTAAAAATAGTATCATAATGTCTCTCATTAGATAAACATTCTACGAAATCCAGCTCACTGTCTAAACTGGGGGGGTGTCGTAGTCTTTCGTGCAGAATTTGGCAAATTGTGGAAGTTTTACGCTATGAATATTTTACAAGCCTTCTGTATGAGTATCTCTCCAAATTTATAATTAATTATTAGCGTCGACGTCAACAGTAGTTTCGTTCTATAGCGGTTTCAGCATCCACATTGATGACCGTTAAAAGCTTTCTTTGGTGTTTGATCCCATACTTTCAGCGTGTTACCATCATTTCGTTTTTACTTTAATTTTATTTATTTATTTTTTGTACACCTAGAAATTTAAGGAGGGGCCCCGCATAGACCCGCGCCCCTCTAGGGAATTTTCTGCCCAAAGCTAACTCTTTAATAGTCTAGGAATATCTGTACATGCTCATTTGTAAATTCAGATGGCCCAACCTGACATTAGTGATACCTGTGTCTTTCTACCCATAGTAATTATCACCACCTTCATTATCAACGATAACAACAGTAATCACTTTACAATCGTTCTCCTGCTAAATGCGATTCTACAGAAACTTCAAAATATGAAACCAAACACAAAATACCACGTACTTCGGAGCCAACTGGAAAGATATTGAAACTTTATTTTGGGTCTGAAAATACTGTGTTAAAATATTCATGTAGGAATCCCGTCACATGTTTAATTTCAGACTTCAAAGCTGAAATCAGCTGTCGTCTATTGTTTTAACTCACATTTCCAAATACAACACGTCATAAAAGTGGTACTGATATGGTGACTTTTTAAATGCTACCATTTTGTAGGTGTACGTTCGCTGATCTAGAAATTCCTTTACAGTACCTGTCGTTAACAACTTACGTAGTAACTGAATTGTTCGTCTGCAACCATACAATGGAGATTCCTTTCCAGTCTGTCTTGTCGGTCCACGTTTATGAACTTCAATATGAATTAAGTGATTAACGTTTAGATTTAGAATAATTGGAGACCATTCCAAGGATGAGAGATTTATTCAAAATAAAACGGAAGCACACGTCTCTGATTTACGTTTCAAACCATTACGCTCATTACCACGGTAACGATGGAAAATGTTCGTTACGTGACCACACAACTCTGGGGTGGATTAAACCTGAATGAGAACTTCTACGATTGTGCGAGTTTCTGAACGGCATTTTAAGCAGCTAGGAGATCGTTATTAAATTTTATGCCCCATTTACCTAAACACTGGCTCTTGCGAACACAGTTATGAACTAACCTTCGAGTTCCATTATAGGGGGAAGGAGAGTTCTTGAATATTGTTAGCTTCTCAACAAGGAATTTGCTCAATGGCAGTGTTCCGCAACTGGTGTGCCACGAATGTTTATAAAAAAATCGTATATTAGCACGTTATTGTTAGAAAAACGCGATATATTACTTTCATAATTAAAATTCGTAATAAACACACACACAGGTTGATCATCGACAGCAGATTCAACATGTGTTATGTTAATTGAATAAAAGTTTTGGATATTATCCATCGTCTAGTAAATATAAAAAACGTAAAACGACGTTTCGGAGATGGGACTCTATCTCCGTCTTCAGGTTCCTACACAGTTGGGCCCACTAGATAGAGCTAGTCCGGAGATAGGGATTAGCTCTATCTAGTGGGCCCAACTGTGTAGGAACCTGAAGACGGAGATAGAGTCCCATCTCCGAAACGTCGTTTTACGTTTTTTATATTTACTAGACGATGGATAATATCCAAAAATTTTATTCAATTGACTCTTCACCATCGTCAAGAAGTTTTAGATTTGATATGTGTTATGTTATGTTTTTCTTCATAAGCCTGCATTCTTATAGGACAAGGATTTATTTTTATATATATATAGACCTACACATTTATGGCCGTACTCTCGTTTCGTGAGGCAAACTTTTGGTGTGCCGTCATGAGACTTTGACAAATTGAGGTGTGCCGCGGGTAGACACTGTTCTATGGAGTGAGTATCAGGGAATAATTAACTAATAAAGCCAACATAACACATAACACCGTCTTCTGCTCCTCGAGGGTAATTTTATACGTAGAAAATCTGAGTTTGTCCGATCCTGCCAGCTGGACTGTTGCGTGCTATGGGAGGGGAAAGGAAAAAAACACGTACAGCACCCAGATGCTTTTAAATATTTCATAACAGCAAAAAAGCAAATACAAACTGTTTTAAAAATACCATCTATCTATCTGTCTGTCTGTTAATCTATCTATCTATCTATCTATCTATCTATCTATCTATCTATCTATCTATCTATCTATCTATCTATCTATCTATCTATCTGTCTGTCTGTCTGTCTGTCTGTCTGTCTGTCTGTAATGGTCAACTGCCATACATATTTAACTTCGTACACAGCCTACGCATCAATTCAAAGATCCAGTCGAAGCCAAGAGCAAGTTTGCTGACTTTGCACTTTTTGATATTCTTTTATTTCTTTCCTTTCTGCTATGAATATAATGGCGACAATGACTGATGTAGTGGGGTAATTGAACGACATCTGGTGTGGTGGATCCAGTCAGGACCTGTTTCATATTATTAACTGAAAGTGTCAGCGATACTTAGGAAAATTTAGTCGCTGAGGAATTTGGACACATATTTAATTAAAATATGTAGTTACACTTGAATCTGCTGTGGCATGACTAACTAAAGCCACCAAATAATAAGATAACTTCTTACAGAACTATCCTAATAAACTACAAAAAATCAGCGTCAATAATAGGCCGTACAGTATAGCTTACATATTGCTAAAAGTAAAAAAAATCTAGGATAAGGTTTCCAATGTTTTAGGAGCAGGAACCGACTTCACTCGCACTCACAAACTCGCGATATGCCAGGTTATAAATCAGAACAATTACAGAAATTTCATGGCAATATATTGAAACACCATGACAGCTTTCATAATGCTACTGACCTATTACAACAAATAAGTTCACATGGGAGAAAACTTTGTTCTCTTTATTAATTAAGCGTTTAAAATAAAATATTTAATTTTCAGTCAGCGGGTTTAGAAGCCTTGTTCTAGAAGATTCTGAAAATATTACACCAGCCAGAAACGAGTTAACGAGAATTAAAATACGCCTACAGACTTCATGACGTGATGTTTAAGCAAAGAAAAAACTTAACCTACACGAATTTGTTAGTGTAATATTCGTAGATCAATCTTGTGATCATCATTATCATCATCATGCACTTCAAAGTTTAGGCCTTTTGACCTGTTCCGATCTCCAAGTCAGTGGAATTGGTCCTTCCATCTCTTCCGTAGTTGACTTGTCTGTCTTGTTCCTTTTGGTTACACTCAAACAGCTTCCGAGGAATTAAATAAGTTGGCATTCATAAGACGTGTTCTTGAAGCCGACAAATTTAAGATAATTCCATTTTATTGTAATTTTGTTTTGAACACGAGCATAATGAAGAAATTAAAGAGTCCAAACGCGAAAGACAAGCTACTCAGAAAACCTGCAAAACAAATTAACAAACGACATCTTTACAATAAACTTAATTAATGGAGAAGAACAAATGTTATCTGTTTTCAAGTTAATACAGCATTTTTCTTTTGAAGAAATACACTTTCGCTTACAGTCCACGACACTTTTTCCAACGACCTTGACAAAGATACGAATACCAATGTGGCCCGCGATAATACCAAGGTTGCCGACCCCTGATTCAAACGCTACAGACCTCTTCTTACGTTAACTCCATACGCATTCTTTCTTTAATTCATCTTGAGGCGATGACCTATTGTCATTGTCGTGACCCACAGAATTTATCACTGTTCATTTGCAGCCTCGTGGGAACACGGAGATGACATGATGATACTATTGTTGGTGATGCTTCTGCCTTGTGCTGCGCGAGGCTATTGATCGGATTAGGACATGACGCTCTCGAAAGTGGCGCCGTGTCGCGGTGGTTTCCTGCATACTCGGCGGCCCCTGTTGCAAAAAAAAAAAAAGTGTGAAGAGATGGAGCGACCCTCCTCCCTGCCACTAATCTTGCTCCACCAGTTTCCGCGGGACCTGAATCCAGTTCAGTTTGTGTCTTGGCCTACAATGGAGCGGTAACCGGCAGGGAGTTGTTGTGTGTGGCCATGTTTATTTTAACCGTATTGTCGTCGTAATATTCTTGGGTCGGTAAAAGTAATTCCTGTCCATCAGCTCAGCCTGCCCTGTCTCATGGTGACTTGTATCGCATGGGGTCTTACTACACGTATCCTTCGTATCGTGGACAACGCCGGTGGGGTACAGTCAGGTGCATTGGGATAACAGCTTCAGCAGCGGTAGGCCTAAACGCCCAGTCACTCAGATGTGTACTTCTTCAGATGTTGTTATTGTTGTCACTAGAGTAGTTCATAATTAAGTTTCACTCCTCACTTCAGACACTCGTTCTCCGTGTACCGCGGTCAGTCAGTACGTCAGTGTCGCCAATTCTGCTTCCAGATAACTGTGTTAGTGTGTTACCGGTGCTGACTGCATACAACAACAGTGAGTGAAAAAGATTTTAAAACTCCGGACCACCACAGTTAGTGATGTGTAAACAAACAGTCGATCAAGTTCAAGTGCATGTGGACTTTGTGTTCTTCTTGGGATAAGCCCACCAAAAAGTTCAACGACCGTCCGTTGAGCTCTCTCCACGCCATCGGAGATGACATCTTGCTCGTTGTTACACGTGAAGATGACAGATACAGTAGTTACAATTTTTAAACAAGAAATATTAATTAACTTGGTGTTAGTTATTTAATCCAATTAACAGTCCCAGTGAAATACAACGCTAACGTATAACAGTTTTAAGCTTTATTTTCCGTGGTTGCTACTAACCGTTCTGCATTTCAGTGCTAAATGTTCTCCATTTAGTAGCATAGGCCATCGTAAAGTCTTGTTTTTAGTTTGTAGGCCGATTTTGGGCACAACAGACCTTTTTCGACATCGGTTATGTAGATGAACGAATCAGGCCACGACAGCTTCAGTTAGATTTTAATAAACGTAGTAAGCATCTGTGCTGTGAAAATGGAGTAGAGTATGTTACGAAATGGAGCGAAACTGGAACAGCAAAATTAGTGGAAAAACGATGTGGCAGACATGTGGTCAAGGGCGTTACGCTGAATTATTTTAGTGTTCTATTTACTTATGGTCTGAGTAAATAAGTCTATTTTGATACCATCAAAGACTTTGAAAGGAGCATTGACGTGTTTATATCCTACCGACAATATTATTGCGATTTAACGGATACATTTTATTTGCATATTTGTGGCTTAAGTTCGTAGTGGACTTCGTTTCTGACCCTTCAGATTTACAAGTGCAAAATTATTGCGTGAATTATTTTTATATTAAATTAATTGTAATTATCATTATCTCAAAATTTCTTAGCAGTATAAAATGAAAATCACGTGCAGTGAATTTTATCAGAGACGATTAAATTGGCGGCAGATAGTACCAGTAGTTGAACATTTAATAAAATTTCATTAAATACCAACATTTTACATAAGAATAGGCGTAGGTTTATGTGACAGTGTTTTTGTAATGTGGCGCTTCTGTATTATTTAATACAGGCACTCAATTTTCTTAAATTCCATCGTATTATATGAAATGTTCCCTTACGTTTACAACAAATTAATGAATCATTAATAATTTCACATAGAAATTCTGGAAATTGCATAAAAACCATACCTAGATCCAGTTAAAACTGAGGAGTACAGTGAAAATGATGTTCTTGGTTTTGGGTTAATGATATTACAGGTCCAACTGCAGTACAGTGTGATAGTTATCGTTATATGAGAGCACTTTGTAAAATATTACAAAGTAACAGTGACGACAATACATTCGTAATGATTCGAGGATGAAGATACGTGTGGAACTGATAACGTTACTGAATTGGCATTCATGCTTACTTAAGTAAAGCAATATGCTATTGTCAAATGTATAACATTCTGTCTAAGCCGAGAGTGACGAGAAAGATTGATTTTATAACAAAAACGCGATACAAAAGAAGTCTTCTAAATCACAGATAAAGAAATGCTTTCGTTTCCACCTTACTGCAGAACTAGTTTATAGGGCCATTTATATCGAATTTACAGCAATCAATCATATGTTTATAGATACAACAGCTTTCCATCTGTAGTGACAAGCAAGGGATTCTTTAAGTGGTTTATGTTAAACCTATAAACCTATTTTTGTTTAGACGACTGTTAATGCAACTGGACCGCATGTCACGATGACCATTTCTTTGCATGACTGCAATACACGCTTATAACACGCTCAGCCAACTGTGGAAGTTTTGCCCTATGTAGCATCTGTTGTACTAGCGAGTGACGCATTGTCTATCATGTAGAGGTCCTCTTGCATGTGGGTGTTGGGCTGGTAAATGCATATGTGAAGCCTGTTTATTTTAAACCCAATAGAATCTCACTGTCGTCTTAAAATAACAAGTAGTTATTAATTTTTTTAGGGATGCTTGAAACGTTTCATTAAGAATAGACCTATATTTCCGGTAGGGGGAGTGACAGTTGGACAATACGCCTACTGCTTTAATAATTGCATTTTTTTATTTTCTGTGTATTTCGTAATGAAGGTAAAATAACGTCTTCGATTTGCCGTATATTCGCTTGATGTCCCGTAACCCTCAATGAGTTTTTATGAAATCACCGTTACCCCATTAACCAAATCCCACTAAAAATTATGCTTTTGGACACAGTTACTTCCCTATTGGTCGAGATGTGTGTTTAAAAATATTTTTCTTTGTTACATGATTCAGGCTGAAGAAGAATCCTCACGGTAATCAAACATTTCAAGCCAAATCTGCAATGTGACAATATGAATATGGGTTAAATATGCTTGATTTTGAGTTAACTGTAGAAACTATGTTTTATAGTGGGATTTGAGACTTTCACGTCTGTGTAAAGACTCTCTTCTGGGTTGTGGTGACATTGGTCAGAACTATCTGATGTTTTCACGTTCATAAACTGAATCAAACAATTAAACTCCTCGATGCATAATACTAAGCCAGCTAGCTGAAGCCCCTTATTTGTTTAACCTTTAACGTGACTATCGAAGCATCATGGAAATTTGTCAAAGTTCGAGTCAGAAAACTTTGGGGACTTGGGCACATGTGGGGAGAACAATATTAAACCGGATCTTAAAAAAAGAGGGTGTGGACTGGATTCAGCTAGCTCAGGATAGGGTCCGACAGGGCAGGCAGTTGTGAACACGACGGTGACCCTTCGGGTTATATAAAAGGCGGCATTTCTTGGCCAGTTAATTGACTGCCAGCTTCACAATGAGGCACCTGTGCCACGGAATTAGTAGTCTCAAAATTTAATACAGCTTCGTCAAATGTCAGGCATACGCAAAGTGTGAGCAATTGTGTTCAGCAGAATATAGGAATACTATGTTTACTGCCTTCTTCATTAACATTTCACTAATAATTATTAAACGAAGGCAGGCTTGCGAGGAGCACGGCATTGTCTATGCACGTCACTGACCACATACACATGTCATGTCTCGTATGTTCACAAGCAATTTTTTCATCTGACGATACGATTTGCTACGTCATTACACAATTGTATGCTCACAGACAGCAGTACACACTGATTTACAATAGGAAGTTTCAATACGACAGTGACGTACCGTAACACCGTGAAGATAATTGGAACAATTCATTCATAAGTTAGGTTATAGCAAGTTCATTCCGAACTGAAATTACGAAATGGTCATAGTCGCTGTATATTAGAATAGATCACGTCATTTATTAATTATCACGTCTTATGTCGTTCTCTGCTGGTTTGCGACTGATTTAACGCGTCGGTGTTACGCTGGACGTGGTCCATTGTCTGAGGTATATCATACAAACGACGTTTCGACATTGGCTTTGCTCCCTTTTTCAAGTTATTGGTGTCATTACACTGGCCACTGTTCTAATGGTTAGCACACTAGCCTACTATTGAACACTGTCCCGGGTTTAATCCTAGAATTAAACAGTAATCCCAAAATTAAAAAAAAAGAACTAACAGTGTAATGACAACCAACCACCTGAAGACGGGAGTAACGTCAATCACTAAATATCGTGAACAAACAATATGCATCAAGCAGTGGACAATGTCTGACATAATATTGGTACAAATTCTTATTTATCCTGAATGACTAATATACAGATTATATATTAGTTACATTCAACACAAATTTATATATATTTTCCCCCTTTCTCTCCACCTCTACTCACCATTGACTGACTGTGTGTTCTTATTCAAATTATATAAATTCTCTCATTTATTACCTTGTTTTTTTGCATTTTCTTCTCCTTTTATTCTAATTGGCTTCATTTATTTGAATTTTTATTATAAATATATCGATGAATTTTCCATATGTATTAACTCATATATTTTTTTTATAATCTCTTTGCTGTTATCGTTCTATATTATTATTTTGCACTTCCTTTGTGTTATATTTGCAATTGGCCTTCTGGCTGTTGATGCAGAACACTAATGACAAAGAACTGAACGAACCGCTAGAATTCAAAACTGGAGCTGATGACACATAACGAGTAGAATGACGATGCTAATAAGACTTTCGTCAGGTACGGGTGGCCTTGCACCTGGGACATTTTCAGTTCAGAAAACGTATACTAACGGTGCTTACTCAAGCGATAATTTAAAATTAAAGGTATTGGTGACTAGTAGGCAGTACTAGCTACATGACGCAGACATGCCTCACTGTTTAACATTATATGTGATAAACAATTACTCATTCTCAAACACGTCATTTTAGAAAGAAATAGTAATGAGATTCAAAATAACTTTCTATCGTGGCGTATCATACAGATGAAGTGGACAGGTAACACAAGATGCAGAAAATTCACTGCGTGATCACTGCACACTTTTACTTTAGCAAACGGTAGGCGAATTTTACGAACTTTCATATTGATTATCTCTGCTGCAGACATACGGTCTGTACAGCACATCCAGTGTCTGGTTATTACCCAGTGAAATCGTGTGAAAGAGATTTTTTTTTGCTTGGCACATGTTACTGAAAGTAGCAGGAACCGTTAGGAATGTTACTAAGGACTTGCCATTCAGTTGTCAATTTCACTGTTCACATCTATCAGTAATTTAATTACTGTCGAATATAAAATAACCCCGTAATTAAAAGACGCACAGAAGCATACAAATATATTCTGTGATTTGTATGCCTTCTTGAAGTGTGGTTTAATTCTATTTTAGACTCACACTGTCATCCAGTCTTACCCAGATATTGATTGGTTCACGTGTTATTTAGCGATTCTTTGTTGTATTGAGAATTTATATCACGTCGAATATGCATTATATATATAATATTAATACGCCCTAGTGTAATATGCATATAAAGACAAGATTCGTAAAATAATACATGAATTCACTCAACGAATAGCTAATAATAGTAGTAATATTATCAGTTTCCTAACACGGAACATTTTATGGCTAATTATTTCACCATTCTATTTCTATTATATTAAAGAATTTGCATTATATATAGGCCCATGTGAGCCACTTAGTGGAGATTACGATGGGATGAATAAGTGGCTAGGAAAGGTGAGACGAGAAATACAGAACTTCGTCAGGAAACCTCTTTAAAATAGTCCACAAAGATAAAGGAGGTGGGAGAATAACATTAAGAGGTATTCTACATAAATAGGCTGTGAGGATGGACGATGGATGGAACCACCTCGTCATCTTGTCCGTTTGATATCAGATGCTGCTAAATTTTCGATATTTGTAAATGCAGTATTAGTTAATTTAGTTGGTGTTAGCATTATTATTTTATCATCACGATAAATATATTACTTAATAAAATGGTTAAACGTTTCCATTCGTGTGCACTTACGAAAATGAGAATATGTAACAAAATTCACTGGCACGTCTCCACCAGCCTATATTAATAAAGAGTTATTTGCTTATAAATTACAATGAAGAGAAAATAACAGCATAAATAATAAATGTGGCAAACGTAAATTCGTATAGGGTTCTTACGTGTTTGTAAAACGTAAATAGTAATAACGATGGCGTATCTGATGTCAGTCTAAACAGAGTCAACAGGACAGACGGGCGTGTTCGAAAATGCCACAAAATAACATGAATTTTGTGTTAAACTACGTTAGGAAACACGTTACCTGAAATTCACATCAAACGTCATATGTTAAAAAATAGTAGCAGTCTATATTGTTACATGCAAATTAAAACTGGCAATAAACATAGTGCGTTTGTAGAAGCGTGTTTATTTGCTGTATGCATCCGACCCCTAATTGTCTCATCATCACATGCCATGTCTGTATACGAGTTAACGCATGAAACATTACGATCGATGTATCGACGAATGCTACTCTGGGTCTGTATTTCATCTGTAAGCAGTGGCAGCGAAGGGGTGGCGACGGCGGGCCTGTAGAAATTATCATTTATCACATGCATGCTACAGGTCTCGCCCATCTCGACGCCGCGTTGCTGACATTTGGTGTCCAGAAAAGTAAACACTTTCCGTGCAGGTATACTATTCGTTTTGAGGCATTTGTTCCTAAATTAAGAAATTTGAGATCCTATGTCGTTCATGATGTTTTTCTTCAGTTTTGTGTGGGCCGTATCGAACTGGCGCTTATATGATTCATCTCCTCTGACACAGATTTTAGTGGGGATGGGGAGGGTTGGTTCTGCATCAGACAGTAACGAATCGAGATATCGTGTCAAACAATCGATACTTAGGGGGCGGACAGTCACTTCGTACCACGCTGCGTCAACGCGGACATGCCTTTTGCAGGCACGCGTTCTGCAACCGACATCTACTACTGTACTGCCCCGCTGAGATTTATTTTATCTTTTCTTGGAGTCTTTCTTCTCCGTTATTTTGCTTATCCGACATCTTCCTTATTTGAATTTACAATTGACCCAGAGAAAGGACAGTGACAGGACAAGACGGCCTATTCCATTAAAATAATTCTGGTAATACAGTGTTCTATAAAATAATGCCAAACCTTTAAATTTAAATACAAAGGGCATTAATGAACTCACAAACTTCAGACTTTGTACGGTACGTGATGGAACTCAAAGCTGTCTGAATAAATCTACCGGATCTGCTACTTACGGTCCTTGCGTTTACTGTGACATCATGTAGAAAGAATGTCATGTTCTCGTCAACATCGCCGTCAGTAAAAATGCGTGGTACTTAAACTGATAGCTCTAAATATCTCACTGTCATGTTATTGGGAAGTCAGCCTCCCTGTTCATTAGGCCGCTCGTTTACTTCCGTATACGCCCTTGGACATAGGCAAGCAGTGCTACTGTACGTAGTACAATGTAATCAAGTGGTTCTTGGCTTTTCTTTATCATTGTGTCATAATGAAATGTTTTATTTCGCTGTGAACTCTCTTTATCAGTAACCTTCACAGCGTTTTATTTACCTTTGACCTTCCATAAGTCCGGTATGAAAAGCAGGGACTTCTACACGCTAAATGAATCAACACTTGTAGCAGAACATGATCCTTAGCCACTTACACCCACCTTCCGTCTTAACACTCTGTCATCCTAAAATAAATCTTAGTGGTATCTCCGTCTTGATTTACCTAATTCATGTTTTCCAAAAATTGTTCCCACAAACACTTTATGTTCTCAAATCTAAAACTTCTTGACGATGGTGAAGAGTCATTCGAATAAAAATATTATCCATCGTCTAGTAAATATAAAACGTAAAACGACGTTGTGCATCGAGTTTCGAATTAATGTTCATGTGTATTTATTCCCACTTTTTGTGAGTTTCTGTATTTTGGCTTTATCGTGTTTAATGAATTTTATTTCTTCTATTTATTCTTTTACGTCCCACGGATGGATGGTGTGGTGATGTCTTTCACTTTTTTACTTTGTCCGGAGATAGGGATTAGCTCTATCTAGTGGGCCCAACTGTGTAGGAACCTGAAGACGGAGATAGAGTCCCATCTCCGAAACGTTCTTTTACGTTTTATATTTACCAGACGATGGATAATATCCAAGGAAATTTTTATTCGAATGACTTTATGTTCTGTCCACCTTCCATGCCCGATGGGATGACAAAAGTCTTTGAACTGAATAAGAAGCATTTCCAAGATCAATTCTTGTCCTAATTTTATCGTACTTCAATATCACCTGCTGTGTTGTGTGATATCATAGGCTACTTGAAAAATTTACTGAAAATTACTAGAATCAAAAAATTCGAGTGTTGCGTTTTTCTGTGTTTCTGTTTATGGAGTACAGGCAGAACAAAACACAATACTGTTCCGCAGTTTATCAGCCACATGATAGCTATTTATGACTCACCGCTGTGAAAATCTCAAATCCTACACTATTTATGATGTACGTTTTACAAAGTCTAATGCGTTCCCCTCTATAGTTTAAAGTATTTACCGTTCGTATTGCAACCTTATCAAACTCGAGCTTCTATTTAATAAATAGGTTTGTACTTAAGGCCTTCCCTGTTCACACCTCTACCTGCATTTGCTATACAGTGTCCCAAAAAGATGTACACACACATTCAATTAATGAATTAAGGACATTTTAATAAACTAAACCATTACATACTTCAGCACTGGCACTCAGTGAATTAGTGAATCTAGTGTATGTGTTCAAAATGACCACGGTTAGCTTTATGGAAAAGTTGACAGCGACGAGAAACTGACTAACAAGCGGACGCCAAAGTTGCTGTTGTATATACATCTTTTTGGGACATTCTGTATTAACAAACAAGGCATTCAGATTTTCAGTCACCATCATCACTAAACTTTCCGTCTTTGGAACAAAGACATTTCTCGAAAATGCCCAACACTTAAAAACTCTGAAGTTGATATCACATTAATTTTCTTTGCGAAACGTTGCTGTAACAACCAGTTTACGCAGGAACAGTTATTTTCATTTAGAAATAAAGTATATGTTCGTTCTCTCGGAATGCCATGTTGTAAACTGGAGAAGGAAATCTATGAAAGTTTAACGTGTTTATTGAATCTTAAGAGACAAGCTGACCTTCGGTGAACGTTTATTTTATTTAAGAAATCAGTGACGAATTTATACCAAGTCTACGTTGTAAGTTGGTCTTATATGTTATCGAGTGCAGAAAGAATACAAAGTACACAAGATTAATGATTCAAAACTAAAAGAACCCGCCTAAAAGTATTGTAAAGTAAATTATTCTCTCGTAGTAAAGCGCCTACATGGAGTATAGTGGGACAGCTTTACTTTACTTTTTTAAAATTAAACTCCTACTTATTCTTTTATCCAAAAGTTATTTTTTTCATTCGCTCTTCTTATCCTTGAAATAAAACAAAAATGCACATTAAGAAATTATACTTGATACATAAATATAATGCCAAAGATATATATTATAAAAATTGTATAAACTGAAGATAATCAGTGTGATAGTTCTTATGGTGGTATTATCTGTGATTATTGTTCTTCTTCTTCTTCTTTCTCACTCATTACTTTTTCTGTCCTTATTATCGCCTCTTCCCAACAATTTTAAGAAAGAAACGACGTTTGGTAGAAAAAGGTTTTCGGGCCGGTACATATTTGTCGTGGACCAGCGATTGAGAAATACTGATCTAACTTTATTTAGTAATATCTTAGTATATACATTACGGAACAGAGGATACATATAAATGGACAAGTCTTCACATAGACGATCCATTCCCATAGCTACGAAAGCAGTAGATTAAACAGGGGAAAAGAAACCACCGACGGACGGTGTCTGGATCGAGAGAACGGTAATATAGCGCGTCACTTATTTCGAAAGCACCAGAATCAAATACCCGAGACCACTGTATTGACGGATTCTTCACGACTTCATTGGGTTCAAAACTGATTTTGGGTTAGTGGCTTCAACGCTTTCCCCCCACATTCCATTTTCAGTTATCCTGCTGCCATCTTCATTCGACAGTGTGCGTCGTTAAATAACCTGTTGAGTCATTCACAAGTTCAGTAACGCCCAGGTTGGCATGTTCCCAGTTTCGTTAACAGAATACAGAAACAGGGAATTTTATAAGCAAACACCCGAGAAAGAGTAGTAGCTGTTTCACGAGCTCGTATATTACACTCAGAATTACCCCGTATCACACGATGTGAGCTAAAAATCTGAGTGTATTCTGTAACACAGCTATGTTTCGAATTTTGTGCTATTTAAAAGTGCCATGTTTACAACAGCTACAAGGTTAATGGCCACAGTAATTTAGTTGGTCACAGTCCAAATTCCAGAAGCCAAATTAATTTGTTTCGGAGGTCTGGCAAATATTCCATCTGCTCTGTTTGCATACAAATCGTTTATATAGCGTATTATTCTCGGTTAGCAGTAAAAGTCCCAAATTAGGGGTGGGTAGATATTTTCTTTGGATGCCTGGTAGAACAATTTCGGAGTGACCTTGTATGAAAGGGCTTCATGAAACTTCCAAATGATATACCAAGAGGCTTCACCACCAAAATAATTTATGCATCCTTGTCCCCATGCTATCTACATGCCCAGCACATTATGAGGTGTCGTGTAAGACTGACCAAGTTTCTCTTTTGCCCACAAGAGCCTTTAGAGGTGCAAATATTCTCGTGACAATTTAACTTTTAACACTTCCCTCAAAATAGAGACCACGTTCAGTATCAATACTATGCAGCTAGCAAAATTACTTGTTTTGCATATTCCTGTGATAAGCGATTATTTAAAATAGAACTGAAAAATGCGGTTTTACACCACGTAGTCTAGTAGAACATTATCGACGTTTCGAATGCGCCTGCTGCCTCCATCATCAGGTTAACCCTAGCAATTACTTCTGAAACGTCTGTAAACTTCTACCCGACTACACGGCGCAACATCCCAGAAGACATTAATCCTAATACTCACCGGCGTGAGAACTTGAAATCTCACTATAAATTTCCAAAGCTTATTCTACTGTTACATAATTGTATCATGAATCTCATTGTTATTTGTTAACTTTCCTAAATATACTTCATAAAGCTATCAAATGAATTATTAAATGTTGTAAGATTGTGTTATAACTTAGTTGGTGATACTGGTTAATAAAATATTAACATCATACCGCGGGCCACCTTTAGCACACGGCCCATAGTTCGCCTACTCCTGTCGTAAATACTGCACGAAGTCAACATTTTATTTTTGATACAAGAGGAGAAGGGAGTTTAATCACGTTGACATGTGGAGGTTGTAACGCCGTTGTGAGAGATCGCTTATTCTGTCTTTTTCCGTAAAGTCCTAGTCACTTTGCTGTCGTCTCTGACTGCCACTGGTTCGAAAATAACATCCCCGCTCTCCCGGACTGAAAATAACACTGCCACACGTCTCCTGTGGTCTCTACAGACATCCATCTCGACTCCATTATCCTCGTGCAAGTGCATAACATTTACATATCAGCGATACTTGGACATAAGTGTTCCTTGAAATTCATTTCTCAATTTAGGCTCACGAATAGTTTAGCTTCTGAACAGCACATTTATCTTAAACACAACTGTAATTTATGAAAATACTAATTGAACGCGCATCTGCCTAGCTCTTGTATCTACGTGTTATTAATAGTCTTATAACTCTTATTATTTATAGGTAAATATAGCAATGCTGACCGAAGAGACTATAATATTATTTATACTTCTTCTTCCTTTTTTTTATTTAAGCAAGGAACTGTTTCATATTTTACCAAGGGAAAGTGAGAATCCATCATTTCTTGTATGTGTGAGCACAAAATCCAGAGTAGCCCAATGCTTCTTTATTTAAGCTGCATTCACATGAGTTTATCGAATATTACACAGTCATTAGGATCTACACAAGAACAAGTTTTTTTTAAAAACTAGCTATTTACTATCAAAATTCTATACACAGAGAACTGCCTCTAATGTGTATGAGACGCTTAGGTAAGAAATTTGCAGACTGCCGGTAAAAAGTAAATATCATTAACAAGAAGTGAAGTTTCTAGAAAGGGTTTAATATGTCGCAGATGATGCACTTAGTTATATTTCTATACATTCAGTTAGGTCTACATCCTAGGCAATAAATATGCCATTTTCTAAATGAAGGATGAAACTGGCTGTAAACCGCGTTCAAATATAGTTGTGCCTGTATGTGACGTCAATAAGAAAGAAGGATATACCATATCAGTAGACTTAAATACAACTACAGACTGTTGGACCGTATTATGGGTCAAAAACCTTTCAGTGTTTTCTGGAAAGTTGGGGGTTTCAAAGAAATCATGTGATACAGACGTGTATGAAACCTGTGAACCCGGAAGTTACTACGTTCAGATGTGTTAATTGCACGAACTGCATGTCATGAATGTAATGAATGTATCAACTGAAATTCATATGTCCCCATAATATCTCCAAGATTGTTGTAATTCTACTGGACCGGTTCCCACGAAGCATTAAAATTAATCGGGTGTTAATTTTGTTCCAAAAAGGTCCAATGTAACCTCGCTCTCTTTACATACGCCTCAACCTAAACAGTAGCTCATCGACATACAATTTAATTTCTACGCGACATGAAACATGATCTCATTACGGCAAATAACTTTCGTTTAAAGCATTCTTCGTTTTACGTTTTATATTTACTAGACGATGGATAATATCCAAGAAAATTTTTATTCAATTCATTCTTCGATGTTGATTATGTTTAATTGAATGCAAAGAGAAACAACTTACGCATTTTGCTGCGTAATATCTGTATCGTCGCTAGATTGTCTGATTCCATCTGAATGTCAAAATTAATGTTAACTAAACAATGGACATGAAACGTTAAATTTCACAGCTTATTGCTTCAAGTAACAAGACGAATTTGTCGTCGTTGCTTACGTAACACGGCAACGGAACCTACCACCAAATAGAGATTAATGTCGACAACAAGTGGGGTTTAGTTGCTTCATCAGTCCGACATCTGAAAATGTTTAGAAACCATTGCTTTAAATTAAGCCAATCACTACGTCAAGAGAGTAATTCCTGAAGCCACTGAAATTAACCTTCATCATTACTTTAATTGGAAAGGAAGTTATCAGATTAGGCCAGCTTGGTAGACATCCGTCTATTCTTTGACGAAACAGAATGCCTGTTTTCCTCAATCTGTAGGTTCTACTTAACTGCTTGGTGCGTTTGCCCCAGTTCTCTAAATGTGATCCAAACCATTATCAAAATTTCAGAAGAAATAAACCCCACCCACTATCTTCTCTCATTTCTTACCCCTTCTTTTCTTCCTCCACTAAACTTTGGGTTCTCACTCTTCCAGATATTCTATTATCATCCCTCCCACACAAGAAACTGTTCGGCCCTTTAATGTCGTACTTTCTTACTGGTTACCAAACGGAGCAGTATTTACGACACGTATGCCTGTTGCGTAAACATCTGCAGAAACTATTAGGTAGCCCCTTCCCAAAACAGGTCATACACTAGCACTGAACCACCCGTGAAGACCTCAAATCTACAGACCCTGCCTCACGACAGACGATGCTAACAGCGCTAAATAGCAATGTCAGTTCTAATTTGATCCTGGCTTCCGCTTGGTTTAACGGCAGTGTGTAAAGTTTTGAATTTATTCGTAGAGTCATGGTACTTCATTTTATATGCCGCTCACAGTTAATTTCAACTGCATGGGTAAAATCTGGATCGTACAAATATATCAGGTCCTTATTACAGTTGTAATTATGGCATGAACAATTGGCCCCGAGGATAAAGTTCGAAATGAGCAACAGTACCAGAAAACAGATTGCATGTAATTAATTTACTTTACTTAGCATGAAATTAATTTTACACAGTGTTTCCTATTTGTTTTCCAAGTGTGTACAGAGAGTACCATTTAAAACAAAGTTTCCGGATACAAGCCTTTGTCTTTGTCATGAGCTCATCGAGCGATGTAACAGCTGAAATACGCAGGCCTCAGAATACTGAACTCTGAAAGTAGCGGGTTAATTTACAGTAGAATACAAAACACAACTTCTAGGTATCACTGATTCTGTCATCACTCGGCACCTAACTGACAAGTATTCTGACAGACTCGTCACGGTTGCATCCTTTCGAATACAAAATATCTTACAGATTACTACAGGACAAATTTTATTATCGGTTTCCTCAATCGAGAACTTTACAGTTTAACCCTCCTACCTTTGCGAGGTCAAAAGTAATGCCTTAAATTTTATTATCAACTTCCGATATAAAAGATTTGTCCCTGATCACCGCGGAACGTGTTTCATGTGACGCGACATATTCTTTATATTATTCACAATTTACTTCTGTCCGGTCTTGCAAGTACAGAGTCAGAGCCTTTACTTAAACGTATCACTTCTGAATGTCATATATTTGTTGATAATTACTACTATATGGATGGGGTACGTGGACTTTACTTTAGGCACCATATGAGGATACAGACGTGCTCTTCTGCGAGCAACCTCAGTTCTGAAGATGGAGGCACCATGTCTCTCCAAACCTTTGCCACACAGCCAAAATATTTCAGTCCACAAGACTACCATCCAGCTTCACATCACCGTGAAAACTTAACCCCCCCCCCACCCCTCTACACAAACACACAAAGAACTGGTAACATATGACCTCTCACAACCGTGGTGTAAAGGTTAAAGTACGTCCCATCCATTATTGTGCCTTTCTTGACTTAGTACCATGGAAAACCCATCAACGGCGCCTCGAGACAAGCAGAAACGTTGAGGTATAGAAGTATATGAACAAATTCAAAACTGCTATCACAAAGCGAAATCAAAGCGATGTCCAGTGCAATGCTTGCGGCATTCGTTACGTGTACGGTTTATTATGTACAATACAGAAATCTGCATTGGTTGGTGTTCAGCAGTCAAAATGACGCTGTCCTGAGAGATCTAATCCTTTAAATAGATTATATGCAATAAATAACAATGGAAAACTGTCAGTACTTGTTGCTACTGTGCATTAACCAAATATACTAACCGCAAGTGACATCTGAAATAGTTCCTAGACGAGCTTCGTAAAATAACGTAGTTTCTCAAGATCAAACATGATTGTGTTACTAGGTTCCTGGACTCGTCCATCAACAAGTAATCCGAACAGAACACACTGTTTCTTAAAGCGAATCATCGTGTTCTGCACGCGAAGGACATTGTCCTGGGCCGTTTCTGTACGATTATCTCGCCCTATCCGTCTTATGTCAATAAACTCTGAGCATGTTTTTGTTTTGGTGCAGAGTCCGGGGGCGCTGCATCACAAGGACGCGCTTGCCAGCGGCAGTACCAGTAGCAGCGGGAGCAGTACGGCAGCCAAGACGTCACAAGCCAAAACGCAGCTGACGTCACGAAATGGGCTCCCAAGCAAGAGCAATAGCGGCCTTCTACAAGAGGTCAGTAGACACCAAAATATATAGGCCCTTGCAGAGGTTGTTGACACTTGGCCGCTGTTTCAATATTTGTTAAACCGAAGTCAGCGTGTAAACAAAAACTTCTTGTCCTTGGCGATAGCATGGTATCATCGAAAATGCGAAAATATAATTCAAGCAGAGTCACTAATTTCCCGGGACATTCAACCAATAGAAAACTAGGTGGGTGGAGAACATCGGGAATAAATGTGAAGACGAGTAATTACGTAATGTACTTCCGCTAATATGTCCTTTCTTTACTTTTATTTTTTCTTGTACTTACAATCTCCATCTTACATTTCGGGTCCTCACATCTACGAATATGAAGATGGCTGGCTTCTGTTGCGCCTTGTAGTCGGGTAGATATTGACGATTTCCATGAAGTAAGCAATAATTTCTCCTTTTGGAACATCGGTCAATACCTACCAGACTACACGGCGCAAAATCCTAGAAGACAGCCGTCTTAAAGGGTAAAACTAAGATGATATTTCCTAAGTAAAATAAAGTTTGTCCCACTATACGCCATGTAGGCGTTTGGGGTGAGTGGAGGTATAGATCCTCTCTTCCTTGACCTCGACACTAGATAGGGGTGAGTGGTCAGCATCACGCCCCGGCCGGCTTTACCCCCGGGAAAGGACCCCGGTACCCATTGTAGAGGAGGCTGGGTGGGCCCCAGAGCCGGTCTGGACGCAGAGGCTAGAGGAAAAATCCTCTGCCCCCGTCGGGGATCGAACCCCGACCGTCCAGCCCGTAGCTAGTCACTATACTGACTGATTCCTTAAGTTACAACACCGTTAAGACGCACAAGGCTCATTCGGTCAAAATGAAAACTGAAGCTCATACTTCACGGTGGATTTGTTCATAGCGATTGGAAACTTTGATCCCACCGCATGGCATCAAGAAAGTGAAAAGTTCCCAACGAATCGGGGCTGTCCAGTAGTTGCAGTGAGTTTCTTGGCGTGACACTGACTGCAGTAACACCGTCTTGCTGTGTCTGTGTCACAGCCACCACAACTAGCGCGCCTTTACAAATTCAGAGTGAGCCAGAATATTTTTGATAGCTTTGAAAGCCATAGCACAGAAGGGGAAGTAAGTCAGTGTTTTATTTTAAGTTCTAGCCACAACATATTTCTTGAGAATGTGTAACATCGTCTTTCGGGGATACGCCGCGTCGAATGTTGAAGGATTTTGGCCGTTTCGGCAAACGTTGCAGTCGACATCTTCAATGTTGAAGATGATCATCCTAACACACGTGGCTACAATCTCAGGAAATATTCTGCTTCAAGGAGCTATTTGGTAGACTACCATTACTGTAAAAGCGTTGGTTAGTTAACGTTCGTTCTAAGTAACAAACTTCTTGGTTCAGAGTCCTTCGTGAGATTTGTTTCTCTAAGGTTTTATTCATTACATAAATCAGCCTAGGAAACTTGTATAATAAAGTGCTTTTGTCTCTATGGGTTTGTGACTTTACACTCGGTTCACTCTTCCACGGACTGGGATTTTTGTCTGTCCGTTACGGTTTCAAAACGAGGAAGCTTGCACATTCGTGAACAGAGCTGAAATACGGAAGCTTCCCTGTATTCTTTTCCCTGTTAGATCTTCCTGTACCGTCTCATTTCCTCATATTTCACCCAAGTATCATGAAAAGTACTTCAGCAGTAATTAATGGACGTTAAGAGACAACATGCGAGGAATGTAGCAACCACCAGAGGCCTACACAGTTCATTCCACGGTAATCACACACAGACAATGGTTTGCCGCTGGCTTTTACATCCTCTTCAGCATGTTTCTTTGTTCTTAAAATATCTTTTATTTTAATTTGAAACTGGGCTTCCATTTATGTTACAGTCCTGTATGCAAGACCATAATAATAATATACCCCATACATTTCATGTTATTTAATACCATGAATATGATAATAGTATGTATGATTTGAGGTTTTCACAGCGGTGAGTATGAAGATTTCTGTCTTCTGGGTTGTTGCGCCGTGTAGTCTGGTAGATGTTAACCGACGTTTCAGAGGTCATACTGCCTCCGTCATCAGGGCGATGAGTATGAAGATTTCTGTCTTCTGGGTTGTTGCGCTGTGTAGTCTGGTCGATGTTTATCGACGTTTCAGAGGTCATACTGCCTCCGTCATCAGGACGATGAGTATGAAGATTTCTGTCTTCTGGGTTGTTGCGCTGTGTAGTCTGGTCGATGTTTACCAACTTTTCAGAGGTCATACTGCCTCCGTTATTCATTGTCCTGATGACGGAGGCAGTATGACCTCTGAAACGTTGGTCAACATCGACCAGACTACACAGCGCATGATAATAGTAGTTCGTTCCAATGTAAGAGAAGGGTAATGTTTAAACCACTGCGTTTAATGCAACATTTACGACACTATGATGTAATATTTTCATGCTGACACAACTGCCAACTTTAATTATTAAATTGTGATAAAAAACCTCCCGCACTTTCAAATATTGGCGTCACAACAGGAAAAGAATTATCAATTGCACTTGGTTTCTGAACTATTACCGTCTATAACTGTAATCCAGACTAATTTCGTAATTTCACTCCGGTATTTCATCGGATATTTATACGGGATGTAGATCAACAGATAAAGACGTCCCCGGATAAAAGTAAAATGCCATGAATATATGTAAGGAATGTAAGAATAAAGGCCTACACATTCTTAACCTCAACCTCATGACACATTCGCTTTATCCCCGCCTGAGTGGATTCCACGGGTTGTCTGGGTAAATACGTAGACGTCGGATACAGGTTCTGCAGTTTGTCATTAAGGGCCCTCTTCTCGCGCGGCCCTGATCTGCAGGGATTCCGTCACCGGAACCCGTCAGAACGCTACCGGATACGAGAAAACACGTGTTATGGCTTCGTACGTAAATAAGGTTGCATTCAGCTCTTCGCATGTATGTAATAGCGGTGATAAATTGACGAAGATTTTGATGTTCTGCACAAAGTCTGCAGATTGTCGGTCAAGTCCTATGTCCTCCTGCGTTCGGTGTAACAGCCATAGTCGAGTTTGTTATTTTTACTCTAAACAATTTTAATTTTGTTCCCATGAGAAAAGTAAAACACTTCAATTTCCTCCGTCTGAGTTTATTGTTGTTTGAAATTCCGTTCTGTGTCTACGACTGAGACTTGTATAAACCTTCTGAAGGCCGAAGCTCTTTTAATATTTAAAAATTTAGGTCTTACCTCAAAGAAAACACAACGCGTCTCCATTACAAATGTTTTTCGGTTAATGCTGTTTAGGGAATTGACCGTTGTTTATTCTCATAACATTCGAAACCCATAAATACATCTGCAGACAGAATTCTGGCTTACTGATTATTAAAGTAGATAGTGCATATAGTTACCACTGGGCTTTAAAACGTTAAACAGAGCTCCAAATATAAAATATCCCATATATTATAGTAATTTCATTGTGTTATGAGAGTAAATTTTTTTTCCGGCCATGATAAAATGGAAATATAAATAAATATGAACACGACCTTTGATGAAGTGATCGAGTATCTTCTTAGAATCAATGACGAAAGCACAACTGTCCAGTCGAGGCCAGATCCTCGAGCTTACCAGTTACTTGTTACTGCAAAGTAACATCTGACATTCTGAGACATTGAACTGAGGAAGGACATATGGTCATGTCAGTGATATTTTTAAGTATAATAAATGACACATCACTTACACGGAATAGGAGTGACTCCGGTGCTGGTCAAATGCCTCCGGGTGTTCATTCCAACGACATTAGTACAAGTTTTACAAGACTCGTCTGGGAGCTTTTCTCAGCGTATGCCCGATAAATGACAGCACGTGAACAGACACTAGCATTCCTCTGAACACCAGGAATGCCATCATTCCTTTACGCACTTCCTTCGTCTCCTTGCCTTACCGCCTATCTGTTTTCCCTTTCACTTCCCTTATTTATTTCTGTATTTCTCTCCGTTTGCATTCTTATTTCTTTGAGCTTTCTATCTTTCCGTCGTATTTTTCCTCTCTAAAGATAAAGGCAGCATGTTTCTCCGTAACGCTGGTGTACATCTAAAGGCTTCGTGGTGCTGAAATGAGAAGACTGTCATCTAATAGCATGTATAATCTACGGCTGAAGCCTAACGTAGCTGCCGAGTGGTTAGCACTCCGCATCGTATTAGCAAAGTAACGGGTTTGAATCCCGGACAGGAGACCGGTTACCCTGACGTTTTTGTCTTGCCGTTCCCTTTAAATAAATTCTGGGAGAGTATTTTAAAATAGGCTGCGGACGTTTCCTGTCCCATCCTTTCCCCTTCATAGTCCATAATTTGGCCTGTACCGCCATTTGACGTTATATGGCCTGTGCATTTGATCGCCCATCTCAGCATAAAATACGCTGACCTAGGTGACACTTTCGATATGTCGCTATTCGGTTGATCTCTTGTATAAACGATACCACCACCTGCAGACACGTACGCTAAAATATCGAGGACGTATACTTTAATGACTGAGCACTTCATGTAGCGTTCAGCCATGTGATCGTGTTTGCAGGATGAAGGAGTATTATATTTTCAAACGATTACCTTGACATTGCAAAACTCACACAAAAAAATATATAAAGTAAAGTAGTTGGTGGAGTATGAAGCGATTTAATATTTTATCAGATTCACAGAACAGTCCAGGTTTACAATTTTAATCACTCTTCATAATCTATTCCACATTACTTTTCTAGTACGTTCTTTTCCATCAGGCTGTGTGCGTACAGTTAACGGATACTGTTCTCATTTGCAACACAGTGATAGAAAAAAAAGTTTCGTATGGATGTATAAGTAAGTGCAGGAAGTTCCGACGTCATTGTTATCGTAAGTAAACACGTGAATGGCGCAGATGTGCCACCTACAAA
Source organism: Zootermopsis nevadensis (assembly GCF_977971745.1). Taxonomy (NCBI): domain Eukaryota; kingdom Metazoa; phylum Arthropoda; class Insecta; order Blattodea; family Termopsidae; genus Zootermopsis; species Zootermopsis nevadensis. The sequence continues at coordinate 14,399,440 of NW_028259156.1, forward strand.
CTATGCTACAAGGCACGATCAGTTGCCAGGTACGGAGACCTACTTGCAGATACTCGTTTGGCCACAAGGAAGCCTCATTTCTGTACGCTGTCTTATCTACATTACATAAAGTACGAGCTCAAAAACTCAACGCCCAGTCTACAATATTTCAAATACGATCAAGAATCGGGTGACAGAAGAAACAAGGCCATAATCCTGGAACGGTTCCGACTGGATTTATACTACCAGGTCAAACAACATGAGCGAAAGATTTGCTAGGAGTTGTAAGGTGTAAGATGAACAATGTAACTAATCTACATTATAGTTACATTAACATTGGTAGCAATCTGAAATATTAGGAAGAGAATGTATCTTCTCACACGTTAAATATTAATGGAATGGAATTTTCGCATAGAATTTTATTAAATATACAACATATCGAAAAATATCGTGATTAGTCCAATGTATTAAATCATGTGCAGACGTCTTGTATGAGGAGCCCTTTTTGAAACGTTAACGAAGCTCTGTTGAAGTTTCATGTAAAGTTATACGAACCGAAACAAAACTTGCCCGACAAATTGTACGGAAAACAACCAAATTCCAAATTTAATCAAACCCATTCGGTACATTCGGAGAGAAACATGCGGACGGACAGAAAGACACCACCTACCAAATACAAATATGCGTCAATTTCATGCACTTCTTTTGATTCGGCGTATAACAAGAACAGAACCCTGCCCATGGCATATACTGGTCGCTGTAAGGCATTTACACGGAACAGCAGACGCCATATGCAGGCATTCACGTTTCTCCAAAGGGAAAACATTCTTCGAAGCGTGCGTGTTTGGTGTTTCTTCTACTGTGACAAACTGCTACCAGTTTAAAGTAGAAACCGTAGTCATCACTTACCAGTATGACGTAAGCAGAGTTTTACATTAGTCAGTGAAATCATAATTTAGAAGGTCGATACATTTCTGTTGCATGTATTGTAATATCTTAACAGCTCTGAAAGTTTTCCATCCGAGATGAAATTGAAGAGAGTACATTCATTAAACATCAACTTATCAATTTATGGAGCAGGCAGTGGGGGGGAAAAACATTGTCACCCATGAATACAGACTTCATTAAAATCTGATTTATAACAGCGTAATGATTTCCATTAGTGATAACATCGAGTCTCACCATCTCAAACCAATTTTGAAATATTTATCAGTTTTTATTTCCGTCTATAGGGAAACTTATTGAAAGTTTAGCACTGTTAAGAGCTGACATGCAGATGTGGGCTTTGATGGTCAGAGCAGGAAACCCAATTTCTATATTTAGTACAACAGAATTTTAATGGATGACTTCAATTTCTAGCACTTATAGTTGTCCATGAACAACACCCCGTGTGAGTTCTGACCTGGCTTCACCTGTTTATTTATCTGTTTACTATAATTCAAGGAAGCTACTCGTAGGCAGGCTAGTCTACTAGAAAACAGACACAAAATAATTCCGCAATAAATAAAAAGAGCTGTAGGATAAAACAGTCACTGTCAATCGCAACATTTATATTTAACAAAGTTCTGCCTGTTAACACATTTATATGCAAAGATAACCTTCTTTACAGCACCACTTGCCTTCGCATTCAGTAATCGTATTTGCCTACAGAACTTATTAATGGGTTTCGTATCATTCTCAGAATAAACAGCGATTACTTCCCAAAAAGAATTGAACAAATAATTTTTGTAATGGAGACACGTAGTGTTTTCTTTGAGGCAGAAACTGAATTGTTAAATTTTATTTATACGAGTGCCGTCCTTCAAAGGGTGAAGCGCTTTCTACTGTGTATGGACCATGCTTACAGATGTAATGAATACCATTCCTGATATGATTTCATCCAGAAACTGCCTGTCCTGAATGGAGAGATTTCTTTATGCTTCTTCTCATCCTTCCAGGCTAAAGCCTCTCCCAGAATTCCTGTTCTTCGACGTACATAATATCGTTCTCTGATACAGCATCAATTCACTCAATAATCTAATGAAATAGATTTTAAACGAAATTCTGCCCATCACATAAAATAAAAATAGGTATACCCGCGGGCTTCTGAACAAGATCTCAACATTCTGAGAAGAATGTGAACCATAGTTTCATGTCACTTTCCCGATTAAGTTGACACCTGTGCAGATATGTGCAATGGCATACAATTAAATTGTACAGACAGCAAGTTGATGAACTGTTTGATCTCAACGCCGTCCATGTGATTAACAGGTAAAAACATGAAGCAGCCTACACTTAAATGAAACTGGAAGGCAGTTCCTAGTCATCTCCTCGGTTCAGAAAACCAAGGAAGGGCAAGGCTGAACAATAGAAGGCCGCGAAGTGTTGAGGAACACAGCCGAGTTAGTGGAGAATATAAAAAAAAAAGGCGTGTAAAGGCAAACTTAAGCGTTTATCACAGAGACCTGTAGAATGTGTCTAAGTTGAGGGTTGGGTGGGGTAATATACGGTTTTATCAGAAGACGATGAAGACGAGACAAATTGAGAAGAAAGAGATTCGTGATGAAGTACGGAATGTCGTTAGGAGGAAAGGAATGTCGTCAGGGAATTGCGAAAGACCAGCCGGTGACCGCTTTGTCACAGAACAATAACGAACAGCCAGAGATGTGCAGAACGATATAAGTAGTGTCGTACTGACCAGCTGTTCCCAACTCCATCTTCACTCTCTGTTTCCAACGCTTTAGATTCATCGTGCCCCAGATACAGTTCGTTGGTAAGACGTGCATTGTCTTGGTCCATACCTCTGCCACTGCTTGTATGTCACTGTCATCTTGTCTTCGCATTATGTTTGTCAATACACCGTATTATACGATGTACCTGCTGGTTTTCTGGACTAATGTGACTCAGGCTCTAAGGACGTAGGCACCGGCCAGACCCAGCGACCTACCTGTTGCTCAAGCAGTTCCACCAATAGTAGGTCTAAATTGTTTTAATATAATGAAGATAAAACTGTGTGCATTCTTAACCACGGCACTAGACTGGGATGAATGGAAAATAATCCCTGGTTCCTATTGATTTTGAGGTTGAGTGGGTCCCAGAGCCAGTGTGGACGTTGTGGCTATGTCGGTAATCAAACCCTGGTCGTCCAGCCCTTGGCCGAATCATTGTACTAACTGATGTACCAAGGCGGCAGTTAACCATATGAAAAGAAACAATTAATTGCTGTCCTTGTTGTTTAACTTATTTATACAGTTTCACTCACGCATTCCGAAACGCGAGTCAGAGAATACATAAGCATTTTAATATCCGTTCATTGCACGTTACTGTATCAAATTTCACATGTTTCATTAAAGTAATTCACTGGAATCAGACCGAAGTTTAAGTAAACATTTGACGCGGCAGCCAACCATTTTACGTTTTAATAACGACTTATCAAAATTTACATATTTTCCAGGTCTCTGTGACAGTGACGATAGCTCCGGTGTGGTACTGCACTAAATCGAAGGAACATTGACACTTCGCTGTTTTCATAATTAAGCAGTAATTTTAATTTTTATATATGCTGCTTTGTTGCACTGTTCAATAACTTTTTAAGCCCTCCTTTACGTTATTGAGTCATTACTGACGGGCAGTTTTCTATCTAGTAACATATTTTAATTTGTCTCTAAATTAGCACAGTTACACTTAAGTCTGACATCTGATAAAAGACATAGATTTCTACTTTTCAACATAGAAAATGATTTTCTATTTTTTTAAATCATTTACCCACTCTCACGTCTTACTGGTAAATCATCGCATACCCTTCCCTTCCTATATGAAGTATTGATTTTACGAATCCTCTAGTCACCGAAGCTGGATGTGGAATTTTATTCCGGAAATTGAGGAGTCTAGACCGGAATGTCACACTCGTCCTGAAACCGCTGATGGGTTTGTAAAGCGACCTAGTCTCTACAGTGTACCCTCCTCTCTTTGCAAACAAGAATCAATATGGCACTTTTATTAGGTCAAACTTCGCCAAAAACGTGCGCAGTCACACACACGGTCTCGGGGAGGACATTCAGTCTTCGTGCATTTCTAGTTTCCGAAGCTTTTAAACGGACTTTGGCTAAATTTCGATGGGGTATACAATTAAGACATTCTGGTAAATTTACTTTGGTCCATATTGGTCTCTTGCTTTACATGACGTCTAATTTTTACGGATTCATATCAGTAGACCTTAAGCCATGAATAATGAATTGGAGAATACGTTGAAGGAAATGATCGCGGTCTAATTTAAGGCACAGGCCTTCTTTACAGATATTATCCTGGAGGCTCTGAGGAATACCACTCAAATATCAATCAAGGTAGCTGGTCTACGGACTGATACTTGTAAAATTCTCTAGTTTTTTACACCTTCTGACTACAAACATAGGAATTCAGACCCTTGTTGTTCTTTGGTTCATTCTATCAATGAAGTAGCAATATTAATCCCTCTGCAGGATTTATTATCGCGACTTAAAAAACAATGGAAACTAACTAGGTGCAAATGAGGGAGGATAATTCTTAAAATCCGCAATATTTTTCGATTCTGCCAACATAACTTTTAATGTTTTCGCCTTTTGACTTTTACTTGCACTTATTACTTGGCGTGCACATCCCAGGAACGGGAGTCAGGCTTGTTTGAACCGGGCAGATCTCTGCTCCATTGCAAGTCACCATGGTAACAGAGCAGCTGGGAGTGAGAGTAAGCAAGGATACGTATCATGAAGCTGAAATCCCGGACCGTATTTTAGTGCAGTGACGACAGTAAAGGCAATCCCATCAAGTTCTGTAAACACTGTTGCAAAGAAATCTCATTTAAGACGACCATTAGAAGATTCCGACGGATAACCCAAAGCATGTCATAAAACTGCGTGGTGAAAACTATAAGGGACAGGTCATTTTGTGCAATGCGGATAAATATAGTATCAAAATTTACCCTAACACGAAAAATATCACTAACAAGGGAATGGTCAGATTGGTCATGCCGAAACCTCACCTCAAATTTTGCTCGTCTACAGAGCCAATCTAGTAATGATTGTCCACAAAGTTTCAGCTGCTGATGCGCTGTGCAAGGGTGCGAAAAAATTACTCAAAGCTGGAATGTTCAGTTAAAATTCGCGCCACCGCGCACGATGGGTTCATGTCTCTTACCCCCTGAACCATAGGCTAATCCTCCAGACAGAAGACACTCATCAGTCAATAATTCAAAACAACAAAATATGTAACTGTAAACGTTTCCCTGAAAATTATTGAAGCCTCAGTGCACGAACCTGTCCAACTTACAGCAAAAGGGGTGTCGAAGATATAGGGAATTGTGGACATGTAAAATTATAGTATATTCACCGGTTCAAATTAAAAGTGTCCAATATATAGGGATGTCCATCTTGAGAGGTTTTACTGTATATTAGTACATGTGCATAGTAGCCATAGATAAATATGCCTTAGCGCCATTCTTCCCTAGTGCTTACTATCCGAACAACAAAAACATCTTTGCCGGGAATCGAACGAAGGAAACATTTCTCTCTCACACAAGGATGGACTCAACAGCGCCTGGGCAAGCATACTAAAACCGGACGTTATTTTTAAATAAGGGCAAATGAAATTGTAAAATTTTCTTCATGCCTCTTTTAATTACTTTTAAATTTATTTCCTTCTTATAGAGAAAAATATTTAATATTAATTTATGTTTTTTACAGTTAGGATGGAATGTAACCAAATTATATATTTGAGTAATTCTCTTTGTATTATTTTTAACTAAAAATAATGTCTAAATATAGAACGGCAATGGTCAGATTTTATATTAACACACCTGCGTGTACAACAATGTAATAAGAAGTATTGGAATTTCTAAACCACGCCTGCAACAATACTGACCGAGCATTCCGTAAGGGTCATTTTTCAATTCTTGTGCATGCAGTATAATAGACTGAATAAACCGTATTGCACTCCATTTCTTTACTAATTGTTACGTCGGCATTGTCAACACTCCGCTTTCGTCAGTGTGGAAAGAGCTGAGCTGTGAATCGCTTGTAGGTGACATGTGTTGTAGACGAGATACTTTTGTGCTTTTAAAAGTCTTTCACAATAACCAAAGTACTTATATTTTGCGAATTACTAAGAAATTCTTGACACTGTCCTTCACTCTCTCCATTTTATTTTTCCGGTGGACATCGAGGTCTCTTCCTCTTGAAGAATGAATAAGGTAAAGGCATCCTATTTATTATTATTGCTTATAACATTTGCAGGTTTTAAATTTGTGAACTCTTGGAAGAGAATTAGGCTTGTCTTCTTTCTAACATAAATTATTTTTTTTTATTCCATTGACTTCTGTTTGTTTACGGCATTAGTTATAAAAGAATTCCGTTAAACAGTGTGGGATTCGAATTTTTAAAGCAACAAGATATGTTAGTAGCCGAAATTCTTGATGAAACAGTTTATACCCTTGAAAGTCTGGTGGCAATCCTTTAAATGCTTTAACCGGTTGATCTTTGTAATGATGAAGTGTAGTGTTCTCTGTGCGGTACGGGCTGAATTTTTCCAATGATATTTAGACGAACTTCGGCATCAAATGTTTAATAAATGGGGACTCTGTTACGAAAGATAATTCTATCACTTTAGATTTCTTGATCCAAGAACTTTGTTAGAACTTTTGAGCGAGCTGCAAAGAATTCGTTTTATTTTTATTAATAATCTGTGCGCTATATAATTGTCCGAATAAACTGAAATACATTCCATTCTGTAATCGTCCACTGCTTAACTTCCAAGGTCCGGGGGTGGACGTGATGTTTGGTGTTTGTAAAAAGGAGAATGTTTTTAATTTGGGAGCATGTGATTGAAGTTGGGTATCCAACAATTGAGTTTTCCGTTGCGGAACATTTCAGAAAATAATATCGGGAAGTATTTTTGGTTGTTCGGTTCGCTTGACTTTTATGTAATTTAAAACTACGTCGACTGAACGGCAGACGATACTAGAGTCGAATGAGATGACCATGGAATCAGTAGGTAAGGATTTAGAATCTGGCGGCAGTGACCTATTCTAAAGAGTTCACCTGAAGATACTGCAGAAACACGTAGCAAGATCAGGACAGCAGGAAACTCGACAGAGATCTGAACAGGATGAGGAATAAAAGTGCTAACTAGGCACTAGACCACGATGCCCGCCATCATTTTCATTATCTTCCAAACATAACTGCGACACGTGAACACGTTAAGCAAACATTAAAGAGCAGCATCTGTACTGACGACGTAACATAATACGCCTACCTATTCATGAATTGACCCCTTGGGGATTTATAACTTATGCAAAAAGCATGCAGTTCCAAGGAAACAAACCTCTGGCGTCTTCTTCAAATTCGATCTCGTCTTCTGAAAAAAACATAATTATATAGGACCTGCGTCTAAGAAATTTCAACAGATGTCTGAAACAAAGCGCTTTCTTCAGTTTCGAATAATGGCCCACGTAACTGCCTTGAATAAAACACAATGGGAAAGTATGACGAGCAATCTAGATTCAAATTATAAATTAGTTAGATGCTTCACGCAAAACAAAACGTTTCATCCCAAGTACTTTACAGCCATTTTAGTATTTAAGCCATTATCTTGAAAAGATAAACATGTTATACGCAGAAAAGATATGTATCTGATCAAGTGTAGTAAATTTTATCTCAACATAAAATGCATTCAAAGCAATGGAGTAGAGTGATAGTTCACGTTATACATTTGGTACCAAAATTGTACTTCAAGATTTGAACGGATTACTTGTATCGTAAATACACTGCCGACCTTGTGCAAAATAAATGTATAAACTGACGTGATATTTTAAATAAGCCTCGAAATCTCGTCCTTCGTAAATATCTGTTAACTCACGTCAATCACCATTTCCACAAGTCTCTCAACAAATAAAGTGAAAACTGCACAAATGTACAAGTAACGGAGAATGGAAACAGAGTGCAGGTAAGCTGTGAGCTGACTTCGTCCTTTGGTTTGTAAGTAGGAAGTTACCTGCCTAGGTCTTTGTGTGGGAGGTCTTAACAGCTACACAGTTCAAGTACGAACTCGCTCTCATTGCTAATGGACTTTCCATTATTATATTCGTCCATTGTTTATGCAGGGAGTGGCGCCATTACATTTTTCACCCAACTACACACACAACGTTACTAACAGAACAACTCCATGGAGCAGTCATTATTGAGAAGCTACAGTTTTTGTCGATCAACAAATTCCGCGTCATTTGTGGAATCAAAAGTTTCCGTACCACATTCACAAAAGTTCGCCACTGGCACCGGTCCCTATGAAGCCACACAAATGTAGCCCACGCTCTCATAAAATGCTGTAATAATACCGAATGTATTTGTGTAATAGTGTGATCTTCCAGTAGTCAAGTATGATTATTTTACAAATTAAAAATTCCTTCAAATCTGATCCTTGATAGAATTCTTGCTTCCTTTCAGAATTTCTTTCATGTACTTGATGACCAAAGTCTACACGTGTCATGATTCACCCATTCAATCCTCATGTGCCGTACACACTCAGCATAACCCACCGATAACCAGCACACAAAACCTGTCACTCACAGGCAAATGATGAACTGTCCCAACACTATAACGGGAATTCCTTCCGGAATAAGTTATCTACACATGACTAACACAAGTTCTGTCGTCATGAGTTTCTGAGTGCATGCTTGTAATACACATATCCCTACTCATTCCACCTCTTCCCCTCAGTGACTTTCCCCCACACTTCCAACAGCCTTCCTCTTACTACCAGTACATCTTGTGCAGTCAGTCCGTGGGCTTCGAGTGAGATGTGGTAGTTAAGACGGAACGGTTGAATGTTTTCAACAATGCCCTCGCAACCTCATCTAGTCAAGTAGTGAATATTTGTTTACATGGGTGCAACAGCGCACAAGGAAAACAATGTAAACATTTTAAAACAGTGTAACCCAAAAAGAATAAAAGTGAAAATGTCAGTGAAGGCATATTTGGATAGTAGAAGACATCTCTTACCTTGGTTTTCGTGCCAACAGGGTCAGAAGTTGCCAGCTTTGGGAAGCACCAGCCATATTAAAAGTGTGTCGGTATCGTCCTCACGATTAAACCTACATCACCATCATCATCAGCAGCATCAGGATTCATCAAGGTCTAGTTCAACAGCTGCACCTACTCCAGTATCTGCATGCTTCCCAGTGCTCAATAACAATAACAATAATGCCAGCAACATTAACAACAATGTTTTGGACAGTAGTCCACCTTTGCAACGGCACGATCCTCATGGGCGTCGACTACCCCTCACACCTGCTGGTAAGTTGCCTTCTATATGTGTCCACTCACTATAATCACACTTCCGCACTTTGCACTGTTTGCACTCGTTACGTGTCGGTAAGACATTTTCAATTCCAACATACTTGCCGTATAAAATAAAACCTGTCTGGATTAATTCTGGCATTTGTAACGTTTTCAGTACCAACTAAATGAAAACTGTGGAATAAGACTGCTGAGAACTACCGAATAATTCGAAGTTCCATTATTCGAACACAAGATTCTTCCACTGTAGTCCGGACCTCTCAATTTTATAACTAGGGGCTCGGGGAAGATAAACACGAAGTGGAAGTGACGTAGTACAGACGTTTCAACTGTTTCCTTCTCAAGCAGTCGAATGGATTTATTGGTTATTTCACACTACTTTTAAACTGAACATTTATCGAACTTAACGATCACGTGTGGAAAGAAGGATTATAGAATATACAAAAATTAAGCAGTTTACGCCAGATTATTGGATTGAATTCTGTAAACAATGTGTAGTCGAATATTTACATAATACTGTTATTCGAATGCTTTAACTGGAATACAAATCCAAATGCTTTAATTAAATTGCTACAATTCTAAAAACAATCCGAACGAAAACTATCGTTCGATTGTGACCATTACTACCAACTACACTCTAATAATGTTAGTATTGTACTCTGCCACTAGATTGCCCTTCATACCGGACCGAAAAAATTAACTTAGCATGAAGGAATAATTAGCCAAAAAAGAAATCAATATTTCAATAGTAACGATAGATAACCTGTAATTTTTATGTTATTTCGCAACAAAATCCAAGATGACATTTTATTCGTTTACGGGGTTAGAACATACATTCTCTTCCCTTTATCAGTTAAGTAAGATCCATAGAAATCACGTATGAATTGTGCCTATCGATGTATCGGAATACGAATACGATACCCACATTAGTCCAGTAACCTTGCTTACAAAAAATGGAAACAAAAATGCAGTTACGCCTGTATTACTGATATACACACACACTGCGTATTTACTCAGTCCAATCACTCCGAACATTAATTTTTATTTGTCAGTAGGAAGAAGATTCAGTATTTGTGTAATCAATCGATGATCGCTTTCCGTCGACTCCCTTCAGTATTGTGCTTCAGGATAGCCAACTTAGGTTTCAGTTGCTGCACTTCTGTATTTGATCTGTCATACCCACCCCATGTTATGCCCATTAACATATAATATGCTAACTCTTGTATAGATAGTGTAAACATTATACAGATAAAGAAATTATGTACACATTATTTGCTGCTAGTATTTCATGAATATGAAATTTGCTTATTCCACAAGAGGCAATATACCCACACAGCACTGATTCATAGTCAGGAACATTTGATAGCTATTACTCATGCTAGTCTACTCTTGGAAAAGGACTGATATAAGGAAATGATCAAGTATGCCCAGAAAAATGTGTTCTCCTCAGTCACTTCTACACAAAAAATATTAGAATATTAATTAAGAGCAGCAACATTATAATGTTACAGAATTATGTTTTATGAGAGACAACAAAAAGAAAAATTTCCATTCATGCCCACTCAGCAGACTCAGGATAGGGTCCAGTGGCAGGATCATATGAACATCCTAATGAACCTCCGAGTTCCAGAATGGCAGGGGATCTTTAAATAAGCCATGATTGCCTTCTTCCAGGTCCATACCTACAGTCCATCAAGTACAACTAATTATCACAGCTGACACTATCTAGCCTAAACAGATCAAAATGTTATTAAATAAATGAAGAATCTATTTAAATCATATCTTAGTGCTATAAATTTTGCTGTCACACAGAAAAGTCTTTTAACTCTTATCACGTAACATTTATATTTCAACTTTTCCAGAGGTACGAAAATATTATGGGAGCCGACTTACAGAATATGAAAGGATTGAAGTGGACGAATATCAAGAAATTTGGTATTTGGGTCTCGATGCCTGCAAGATTCATGGAGATCCACAGAATGGTGGATTTGATGATGACAATGGCAGCTATAATAAGGTACATAACATACAGACAATATGGCAGTATATTCATGGTTTGTAAGATGGGACAGAGATACAAAAAATATTGAGCCCAGAGTCTAAATATGTACGAAAATACAGGCTTAATTCACAGCAGAATATAATTTATATCTCAAGCTGTTGAATCATAGAGCCTCTACTAACAGAGTATAATGAACTTCCATGATTTAAATGTGCCTTTTTTGTGGTATTTTTATTAACTACACCAGTAAGGAAATGCAAACCCCTGTCATTTTTCCTGTTGGTTTCCTAACAAATTTCATATATGATTAAAATTGAGATGACAAGGTTATGTTTGGTGAGAAAGAATAAGAATATTTACTTTATAGCCTCTTCATGGGCATTTTTATTTTTGGGGGAGTGCAAACTTAAAAGTTTTGAAACTAATGATGTTTCTTTTTTCGCGCAGGTTCTCCATGACCACATATCGTATCGGTATGAAATCCTCGAGGTAATAGGTAAAGGCAGCTTTGGTCAAGTCATCCGAGCATTGGATCATAAAACCAATCAGCATATAGCCATCAAGATTATTAGGTAATTTCAGAATAAGGGTGTTATAGAATACAAAGGACTTTGTACCCTCTTGAAATTTGTATCTAGTTTTGGTATTTCAAAAACAGGGTTTTATCGAACACCGTTTTCTTGTGCGCTATTTGGTTTAAAATTTGTGGTAGGTCTGCATAAAGTTGCTCGTGAAAATGGTTTTAGTAACAATTAAATTTACTTTCAGTTTCATTTAATAATAACTTTATTACGAAATGCACCAGTGATGTCTTTTGTAGCAAGTGACACGTTGGACCTTGTTTATAGATGAAAACAGGAAACGGCTATTCGTCTAGAAAATTGACCAAGAAAGATACACACACATATAAATTATGAAGGTGATATTTGAAATCAAGACTATAACAATAGGTTATAATCTTGAAATGGCATTAATTGTAATTAAATTTGTTTGCAGGAATAAAAAGAGATTTCATCATCAAGCACTCATTGAAGTAAGGATCCTAGAGCATCTTCGCAAGAAAGATAAAGATGGAACTCATAACATCATTCACATGCTTGAATTTTTCTATTTCAGACATCATCTTTGCATAAGTTTTGAGCTGATGAGGTGAGATGATTCATATAGCGATGTTATAGTTAGCTGTTGAAAATAATGAACAAAAAATGTGACTATAAAATTAGTTTATCCTGAAACGTTTAATGATTTAATGAAATACAAGTAAATATTCATGTAACAAAGTTCTAGACACCAACATACAACCAACCTTAGCTTCATTCTGTGGGAGTTCTTAAAAAAATTCAACTTTTTTCATTTGAAATTAGCAGTGTTTACAATATTAAGAATGTTTATTCCCTGACTAATATATAAATATACATTTACATATATTTACACTACTGTCAAATTTTGTAGCTTAAAATATTTCAGAGATTTGAAAAACTGCAATTACAGCTGCCAGAAATAATGGAAAAATGTGATCCAAATGGGGTTCAGACATGTGTCCATTTTTTTATTAGCCCAGCATGATAACTCATGAAGTAAATTACGTTCTGTTTTGAATTATAAACTTTAAATACATGAATGTAACATTAACAACACTCAGTATGTAGGACTAGAAACCTTTACAATAGAAAAGAAGACTACATGTGTTTTCCAGTAATTAGAACTACTTTCCATTTACAGAACAGATAATATGTTTCCAATATTTTCTTCGCGGAGCACCTTCTTTAATAGAGCCGGGATAGCTCAGTCAGTATAGTGACTAGCTACGGGCTGGACGGCCGGGGTTCGATCCCCGACGGGGGCAGAGGATTTTTCCTCTAGCCTCTGCGTCCAGACCGGCTCTGGGGCCCACCCAGCCTCCTGTCCAATGGGTACCGGGATCCTTTCCCGGGGGTAAAGCACGGCTGGGGCGTGATGCTGACCACTCACCCCCATCTAGTGCCGAGGTCAAGAAAGAGTAGGAGCTATACCTCCACTCCCCCAATGCGCCTACATGGCATTAGTGGGATGCTTTACTTTTACCTTCTTTAATACTAAGGCATTTCAGTTAATAAGAGATATTGCCGAAAGACAGTGGTTTTTATAACTGCATTGTTTTTCTAGCCTAAACCTGTACGAGTTGATCAAGAAGAACAATTACCAAGGCTTTAGCCTGAGTTTAATTCGACGGTTTGCCTATTCTCTGGTGCAGTGCCTCAAATTGCTGCATAGGGAAAGCATTATTCACTGTGATCTCAAACCTGTGAGTATAACAGGTAGCCAGTTACTTTGACTTTATAAAACTCCAGAGTATTAACCAGGGCTGTGGAGTCGGAGTCAGAAGCAATTTTAGGCGGAGTCAGAGTCGGTAAAAATGTACCGACTCCGATATAAAATCTTAGGTAAATACTATTTTTTAACACCTTCACTACTGTGTGAGCCGCCGCTGGCCTCATACTTAGGGAGATTCAATGACGTCTTGAGCCAAATGGTGTGGGAATAATGCTTTGTAACTTTGGCTCCGGCCTCTGTGATCCCAAGAGCTATGCTGGCGGTAGCATAGCTACTGGTAGGGTTGGTCGAGTTGGAGAGCCATAGAAGAAGAAGAAGAACTTTGGCTCCAGTAGCTTAAGAATACAAACTGTCTACAAATGAACCAATTTCTGCAATAACCATTATTAGACTTATATTTAAATATAGGTTATAAGTCTAAAAAGTAGCGTGATGATTCACATGGTGGTGATGAAATGTCTTATGGTACCACTTTAGTAGGTTTACCATCATTAATACATATTGAGCTCTTACGAAGGAGTCGGAGATTTCGTGTACTGACTCCACAACCCTGGTATTAACTATTGTCAGTTTCCTTGATTTTCACTAAATCAAGAAGTTTATTTCACATAACTGAATTAATATAAACACATCTAAATACATGAAATGTCTTTTTTGTGTGTTCAGAAGTATCAGTATGGTGATATAAGAAAATTTCTAACTTATATTTGTGCCTTCTTAGTACTGTAATTCTGTATTAGTGATAATTTTGTATAACATTCATTGCTAAAATTCATGGTTGCATATTTCAATTTGCCTAGCTGTTGAATTCAAATGGATGCATTTAGCAAAAAATAGGCATCTGTAATCATTCAATGGAAATGAACTCCAGTTCATGACAGAATTCAGAGGCAGAATTTTGTGCTTATAACGTTAACTTCCGGGTTAAAATGCCAGAGGGTTGGCTGGCTATTAGCCAGTGGTCATCACATTTTCGTAGTCTTACAGGTTTGTTACTAGATATTAGGTTATAATTATAACTGGAGTTTGTTTCTGTTGTCAGCTTTATTTTGTCATGTATCTTCTTACAGGAAAATGTACTCTTGAAACAACGAGGTAGCAGTTCCATCAAGGTCATTGACTTTGGAAGTTCATGTTACTTTCATCAGAGGATGTACACCTACATCCAGTCTCGGTTCTATCGATCTCCAGAAGTCATACTTGGTCTACCATATGGGACTGCAATTGATATGTGGAGTCTTGGTAAATAATGTCAAATTTATATTTTATTGTTTGTCTTTGATACAGGAATATCATGTAGCTGTTTCCATAATTTCAAGCGTGTTCCCTCTATGGCTGATTACTGAGCCAAATGTTAATACTGAAGTTATACTACTTCTTCTTCTTCTTTTTCTTCTATGGCTCTCCGGTCCGTATTCGGTCCATGGCCTCCTCAATTCTCCTCTTCCTTTCGAAACATCTTCCTTTTTACGGTGCAAGGTTGTTAGCCTTGCGACCAACACCCAACCTGGAGGACCAGGGTACCTGTCTTAGTCTGACCTCTCCCCCTCGACCAATCTGGCTAGGGAGGCCCTACCAGTAGCTCTTGGGGTCACTGAGGTACTCAAGCCCCACCACCACCACGACAAGGTGCAGGTACCATTAAGTGGGGCTGAAGGTATACAGTTATTGAAATGTTGAAAAATAAAATAGTAAAATTGTTTTAATTATGCAGACCTTACAAGTTTCTTTCTTACCTTTATACATTTGTGTTTGTTGTACAGGATGTATTCTGGCTGAGCTGTACACTGGTTACCCCTTATTTCCGGGAGAAAATGAGGTAGAACAGTTGGCTTGCATTATGGAAGTCCTTGGAACTCCACCTGAGGAAGTCACCATGAATGCTTCAAGAAGAAGACTCTTTTTTGGTATATATCTCAATAATAATACCAGAAAATTATATAATTTTCAAGGAAATTTTTAAGTCATAAATAAAGTATATATATATATATATATATATATATATATATATATTGTTTTTGTTTTTTGTTTTTTTCCCAGATTCTAAAGGCAACCCTAGGTGTATTACTAACAGTAAAGGTAGAAAGAGAAAACCAGGATCCAAAGACTTGGCAACTGCGATACGATGCAGTGACACACTATTTGTGGATTTCATATCCAAATGCCTAGAGTGAGTACGAATTTAAATAAAATACACTTCTGGAAATAACAACATGATCTTGACAACTTTTATGCGTAAGTTTCATTTTTCACTGTAGGAAGAATTCTTTCATTAGTGTTTTTCTGTCAATTGGCCAAGAAATAATAAAAAGCAATTTAAAGGTTGTATGTGTTCCTGATATTATATCAGATGGATCTAACAGTTACATGAACATACAGTCAAACCCTGATACAGAATGCCTCTATGTAATGCCACCATTGCAATGAGCATAGAAAACCTCTTTTTCCACATCTGTCCATGATATTTTCAGATAACAAAAGATTGTTTTTAAGAAAATATCATGCATTTTTTATATTCTGTCCACAGATGATCACAATTCATACTTGCTTTCAATTTTGCGTGCAGATATTCGGAGTTTAAGACTAAATGTATAGTCACCTGTAAAATTATACCCTGTGCTTCCAAATCTTTTTGAAGGTGGGATGCAAAGAAACGCCTGACACCAGGAGATGCTCTGCACCACGAATGGATTCTGTTGTTATTCTCAACACAGCAGCAAGAGCTGAGGCGGTCTCCATCAGAAGTTGCTAGTAATCAGCAGCAGCAACAACCTCGGCGAGTGTCTGAGGGAGAGTCTTCAGCTGCGACGCAGCAGCAGTACTCACTTTACCGACTCTACAGAGGCAAGAAGTGTGCATCTAAACTACTCACTGCAGGTGATTCCCACCAAACAGAGTCAGGTGAAGCTGCCTCCATCAATGGAACTGCCAAATCCAAGTTAAATGGTGTAAGCAGCGCAAGTGGAAGCAGTCGTACAACTGTAGCTGTCGGTGAATCAGTAGCCGCGCTCGATCTGAATCTCGATGACTCGGGAACGTTCCTACCTCCAATCCTGTGAATCAAGAGAGTGACCTAGTCTGGTCTACCATCGTGTACCAAGAACATGGCCTAATGTGGTCACCTGTACATTGCAGTAACGGCAAACCGATGCTGTTGGCCAAGAAAAGCTATTGTAAACCAAAAGTGTGACCTAGCCCAGTCAATTGTGATACAATACTCTAACCACAGTGAGTTGGTTTATACTTTATTTTTGTGCCTCCTACTTTTTTAAGTTTGTGGTATGATTTTAATCGTCTTATGTGATACTCATCAAGTCTTTCGTAAGGCCAATATATTAATATTTTATGTATCTCTGTGTAACTCTGTAGTCCATATCAAGAGTATGACGTAACTTGGCCTAGTGCAATAAGGAGCAACGCAAACACAATAGTTCACTCCATAGATTTGTTTCCTATCCAGGAGAAAAGACTGAATCTAGTTAGAATATTTCTGATTCTGGTGCATTTGAACAGTGTTCCCACACACCCAGTCTCATTTATGACAGATCAGTACATAAGTATATGCCATTTCTGTAGGTGTATTTTGACTGACCACTCAGAACAACAGGAGTTTTGATTGCATCTGTACAAGCATATGATCTTCTTCTTCTATGGCTCTCTGGTCCGTATTCGGTCCATGGCCTCCTCAATTCTCCTCTTCCAGGTCCATCTGTCCGAGGCTTTGATTGAGGTTTCGAAACATCCTCCTTTTTACGGTGCAAGGTTGTTAGCCTTGCGACCAACCGCCAACCTGGAGGACCAGGGTACCTGTCTTAGTCTGACCTCTCCCCCTCGACCAATCTGGCTAGGGAGACCCTACCAGTAGCTCTTGGGGTCACTGAGGTACTCAAGCCCCACCACCACGACAAGGCGCAGGTACCATTAAGTGGGGACCAGCATATGATACTCTAGTGTAAAGCCTACATGACTTTGTATATCCCTATAATTAACTTCCCTGGATCAACAATGCTATACATGATACTGTTTCAGAGTTTCACCATTAATAATAAAGCGAAACAAGTTTGAACCACATCTGACAAAATGACTGAACGTCATTCAGAATTTAACAGTATCTGTGTATATATAACCATCACAGCTGGTACATCTTTCAGACAAGAACTTACAACTACGGTATGGTTGAAATATGACCAAACATTGGATATTTATGAGACATTTTAGAAACCCGAAAGATGTGTTTTGACACTTCTTTCCTAACAGTTCTTAATGAAAGCAGCTGTGTATTTCAACTCCACATCATGAAATTGTTAGTATTGAACCATAAGGTCATAACATTCAACTGTCAGCAAGATATTGAGTGCAGAAAACAGAAGTGCATTTCATTTTGACATCTGTGAGAAAGAATAAATGAACAACATTTTAATAATCTTCACCTCAGTGAATTAATGTACATTAATATGGCAAAACCCGCAACAAGGTAGTATCATCAGTTATCATTATCTTTATCAATTACTGAGGAATAGTCATTTAGACAATCACTTTCCAAATGTTTCATAGAAATTTAATCAAACATTAGAAGTGTCAAATACAATTTCAGTGAAACAAAAGACAGTTTGAATTTCTGTGTAACTATTTTATATGTTTATAGTTATACCAACAAATTCGGGGCCAGAGGCATGGATACCATATTGAATTTCTTCTCCATGGTTATAATTAATCGATATTTAAACTAATTTATTTCACCAGAGCTGCAGACTTAATGGCTTTTCATCCTGTCATTTGATACATTGTAGCCTGACCTACTGACAGTGTCATGAAATAAACCATATATAAAATTATTGGTTTTTATATGATACATAAAATCACCAACAAATCTTACCATTTGCAAAGTTTGACACTTATTTATGCTTACAATGCAAAAGCAAGAATTGCTCAGAGGGCCATGCCTTTTCATTCTTGCATTAACTATGACACAGTATTTGCCAAACTTTGTTTAATTTTTTTTTCAGTTCTACATATGAATACATATTTAATCAACAGAATGTAAAAACCTTACAAGGTCTCTCTAAATCTAATACTACAATGACATGTTTATTATCATCAGCAGTATTGACTTTTTATTCTAGTAAATATTATCAATCTAGTCATCTGATAATGAAATAATTTCAAATGTACTGAATTCTGTGTGCTTCATGTTATTTATCATATTTTGAATTTGCATTTTCAATTACTGTGGAGATGATATTTGTAATAAATGACAATACTTGTTATATCAATTTAGATACTCAACTAGTATGTTCATATTTAAATGTGAACCTAATATGTGGAGAATTAATCCAATATGGTATCTATGAGACATTATAAAATTGCAGCATTATGCAACATATCCTTTAGCATAGTAACTTCTTAATGCTAATGACTTTCTGAAGGTTATGGTGGAACTTACAAGTACTGAAGCATAATTATCCTCCAAACAGATAATTATTTTATTTTAGCTACATGTAACAGACAGTTGACTGAAAGTGTATGTCTTTCCTACCTGCCAAATGACACAGACAGACTGGTGACATTACCAGCTGCTAAATAATTCAGATTAAGATCCAACAGAGAGTTAATGAGTATGATGTAAGGATAACATTGCATTAATGTTTAATAGTTGGTAACTGAATTATTGAATTTTTGTATTTTTACCTTTTTGTCTTCAAGGCACTGTTCTTACCATCCTGGCTAGGATATGAACCTGGGACCATTAAATCTAGTTGAGTCTCAGTTACATCAAGTAACATATTCATGGCAGGTCACATTACATACCTTATGTCTTTGAATTAAACAAGAAAGAAAGTGAAATTTACTATGTAAATAAATAAAATGTTGAGTGGAGACTTGTTTATAGATCCTTTCCATCATATTCTTTACCCATTTTATACCAAAACACCATTTAGTTCCAAGTGTCAGAAAACATTTATTATCAGTCAAAATAAAACACAGCCCAGTGCATTAAGAAAGGTCTTCAAGACTGCAGCTGTGATGCTAACTATGTAATTTGTCTTCCCAATATGAGGTTACAAAATAGTTGAAATTAAATAAAGTTTACATAATTACCAACAATGTGATGTCACAAAGCACAGTGCTTAATTCTACTTGTCTGGTCCTATCTCAGGCTGTGACTAGGATGATTCATGATGGTGAAAAGTTGCAACTGACTGACAGCCTGAAACAGGAATTATTTTCATGCAAAAGTTATTGTTTCTCCATTCAACAACAGTAACTGTACGCTGTAGCTGCTAAAGTATTGATAATTAAGAGAGCAGAGGATGAAATGTTTATCTGTGCCACATTATCACACACACATCCATTACAGAGAATGTGTTGTAAATGGTATTACAGGCCAGTTTTTCTTCTTAGTTTTTCCTCCCTTCAACAAGTATAACAAAGCTGCCATCACCACCACCACCACCTACTTACTCCCAGTTTAACCTCTTAAATTAGGCATACAGTTTTTGTTCAATCTGTAATACAAATAATTCTGCCTAATAGTTTTATTGATCAAATACCAATGTTTTTTCTTTAATTTCACTTAACTAGATTATTCCCAAGTTATCAGTTTGTTTTTAGCAAGATTTCTTTCAATTATAATGGGGACATCATATAAAATATGGAGGGTTCATCAGATACAGACACTAAGCAATTTTGTTTACTTGTTCCAATAAGCTGATCTGAAAACCAGTGTGTTGTCACATGTTAAAAGAAATCATACCTCAATAGCTCAGTATAACAGAAAGATTTTAGCTCCTGCTAGGAACTGACCATTTCATGAAGACAATTTAAAAATAACCCCATGATGTTACTTCATTGTTGCACATCTGTCCAATCTGAAGAATGCCAAAGGTATATATGATCCAAGGAGGACCCACAGCAGCTGGAAGAAATAACTTAAATCAACATAATTTAAGTCACTGTATCCTAATATGATATCAGTTAATTTTAATGCCCTCTATATTTCTGCAAATTAAATACAGCAGGGGGACAATTAATTTTATAAGTTTCAGAACACATTCCAACCTATCATTTGTCAAATGGGACTAGATTTTAGAG
Source organism: Zootermopsis nevadensis (assembly GCF_977971745.1). Taxonomy (NCBI): domain Eukaryota; kingdom Metazoa; phylum Arthropoda; class Insecta; order Blattodea; family Termopsidae; genus Zootermopsis; species Zootermopsis nevadensis. The sequence continues at coordinate 14,420,128 of NW_028259156.1, forward strand.
TTAAGATGTTAGCAGCAGGGGCATTTACGTGGTCATTCCCAAGCACATGGAAAGTCCTGGGAGTTTTGCAGAACAAATTTTTGCATTCATACTACCATGTATGGAGTGGAGTAAATAGGACAGCTGGGTTGTAGCACCATGTAGTCTGGTATTAGTTTACAAATGTTCCAGAGGTACTTGCTGCCTCCATCATCATAGTGATGAGGGCTATCAAGTTCCATACAAATCTGCCACTTTGGCCAAAAGTTAATAGTAGAGGTTATTCATTCAAACATACATACATACACACACACCACCTCCTCGTGCTGTTTTCTTAACGAAAGCAGTTTTTAACGGATAATCATACTGCATATGATTTATTCACTATGTAAATATATAATACAATGATTTTTGAATCCATACAACAGTTGGTACAAGTTATGATACAAATTTCCTGATCATTCACATGTTTGTATCTGACCTATCAACACATGTATTATTGAGACAAATTTTTTGCACCTGTTAAAGGAATTTTGATTCTTCCTACAAACAGTAATGTAGTACTGACCACACAACAAAGAACACAACAACCTGACAACAGACCAATGGACATAGTATATCTACATATAGTGATTTACTTACAACTGTTTCTATGTCAAAGCAGTTAACATATGGGAGCTCTTCTATGGTCTACACTTTTGTATTTAAATTACATATTTTATATCAACAATTTGTGGGACATCACATTGACTTCAATCCATTAATTAATACATATCAGCTACCTATATGACTTAGATCTTAATTTCAACTATGAAAGTAAAATTTAAGAACTAATATTTCATTCCAGATATAAATAGGCTACACCTGTATGTGAAGGTATAATACATAACTTTCAAATTTCCTTCCCTGTACGGTTAACTAAAAGATTCAATTTTACATAGTTCATATTAAATGTATGCAACTCTTTACCATTTGCAAATGTATGAATGTTTATACGAAGGTACGATACAGTAATTCACTCCAGAAACCTCACATTGCTAAAACAAGAAAAATGTTAATACTGACAATCATAGTGACGAATTATTTTGCAAGTATGTCGCAGTAAAAATGCTTACATTGGCCAGTTACACAATTAATACTTATTCATGTAGTGGCATGTACACAAGTGTGAAACGTAGTCACTTACTCTTAGGGAAGAACACAGATTAAAGGTACTTGAAACATGGCTTAAGGACCCAGGAAATAGGAAGTAACATGAGGATGGAAAACACTGCATAATGAGATACTTTATAATTTCTGCTCCTCACAAAATAATAGTGTGATCAAACCAAAAGGAATAAAACAGGCATGGCATGTAGCACAAAAAGGGGAGATTTCAGAGTTATAGAGTATGAGGATGCTGACTGGATTCAACTAACTCAGGACAAGGTTTAAAGGCAAGTTCCTGTGAACATGATTACTATCCTCCGAGTTGAGTGACTATAAGGTTCTCAAGGACTCTTCCAAGGAGTGAGTTAGTTAGTGTCATGCAAATGTTAAGTGGTTATTAAATTCTTTCATGTCTCATGTTCTTTTAATAATCTTAAATGTTTACATTTCAATTAGAATTTTGAGAACTTACATAAATGTTAACTAAAACCAAGGAGTGTGTAAATAAATGCAGAGACTATACCAGTGTGTACAGCTGGATAATATGAATGCATAAGGGGAGAATGGAGTCCTCTATGCATATATGCATGGATTATGTACCACATATAAAATCAATATTAAGCTAGTGACCAAGATACAATAAAGGACTGGCTATGCACAATAACTATTTTTTGTACACAAGAGAGGTGATGTAATCAAATGGCAATCATCACAGCTGTTACTGTAACTGTCCATTTGGTGTAACTGTGTTTAAAATTGTATACTGTTCTTTTACTATATGATATTCCATTCATAAGAAAGTCAGTCTTTATTAAAATATTCTGTTCTTCAGTTCTGATACTGAAAATACATCTACATAAAAATAACTGTTATAACCACTTCACTTATTGTCCTCTCTATTTCATATAAATGTCAATACTTAGGTAATTTCATTTGTGTAGAAGTAGCTTATATTTTTTAATAATAGTTCCACAATATATTTTACAAATTAAGCTGTTCTTTGCTACATTCAGTAAATATAAACTTTCTATTTCCCAAAATCATATTATTCCTCATATTTCATATACTATAATGTTCATTATGCAACTACTGGGTCTCCACACAAAAGAAATAAACATGTGCAGGCCCAGCACAAGCCTAAATAACTCATTTCTTCAAAACTTTGTCCCCAGGCAGCTGTCTGGTTCATCTGTGCTGTTGTGCCAGCTCTGAACATGTGTAATTTACAAACACTTTGAATAACATTTTCATTTCACTTAACTGCCACGTTTGTTTCAGTTGTGTGGTAATAATTACAGACACAAAACCAATACACCTTCAAAAACTTTAATATTGGGGATTAAAATTTACAATTTGTACACATCAGATTAATTTATTAGGTTCTCTTATATATAAAATCCTCTTGTCCAGTGTTCCCCATCTCTGGTCTGGTCGGTAGGCAATGTTTTAACCCATTTTATAGTGCAAAAATAATACATGTCGAAAACTGGTAAATAACAGAACATTGGTCAACAGGAATATGTATCCATATGACTGTCATAGCAAATAGGCAATTCCTTTATTTCAGTATAGGTTATTTTATAAAAACTTGTGCAAAGGAGTCATCAGTAAAGTACTCATAATAAATTACTTCATTATTTCAACACAGATTATTTAAAGAAACCCCAGAAAGAGAATGGGTGATTTCATTAGTAGCCTACATAAATGCATTACACCGATATCTGACAGTTCTGAATCTGAAAAGATTAATTCTTAGGTTATTTAACATTTTCTAAACTTCATACATTACACAGCATCTAACGAGATGAGTTGATTTTACACAATTTACAATCATTATCTAAGAACTGCATCACTTTGCCATGTAGATCACAGAGACATCTACTGTATATTCACAACATTCTCTGTGGTGTACATTCTCATGGCAATATTGGCACATTATTTGCATCATCTGATAAGGAAAGGAGACAAGACTGCAAGTATCAAGAAAATACCTTAATTCTTTAACATTTTATGTAACATGTCTGTGGTGTGATTACAAATACTACAATAACATCTTTAAAACAAACATAAGATGTGTCCAACAGATTGAAAGGGACTTACTATGAGAAAAATAACCCCTCCAGAGTATGGATTGTGAAAATGAACAGTATTTGTACGAAGAAAACAACCAGTGCAATATTCTTCTTTGTTTGCAAAGTGAGTTGTCTGACACAAAATAGTCAGTTACAGGATTAAGATGCAACACAAGTAGGCCTATTTTAACCAGGGCTGTGGAGTTGGTACTAAAATCTCCGACTCCTTCATGAAAGCTCAATATGTATTAATAATGCTAAACCTACTAAAATGGTAAATGGTACCACAAGCAATTTCATCACCACCACGTTAATCAGTCTGAGGTGTGGGCCTTCTGCAGCTTCGTCGCTGGGACCATGGGTTAGAATCCCACTCAAGCCATGGATGGTTGTCTGCGTTTTTCTGTGTTGTGCTGTCCTGTGTACAGGTAGAGGCCTTGCGACGGGCCGATCCCTCATCCAAGGAGTCCTACCGAATGTCTATAGATCAAGCCAACGAAAAGCTGGGACCTGCAGTGCTCAGGCACTTGAAGAACGGGTCGTTCCCAGTATTCCCGTATTTAAATATATGTCTAATGGTTATTGCAGAAATCTGTTGATTTGTAGACAGTTTGTATTCTTAAGGTACTGGAGCCAAAGTTACAAGGCATCCCACACCATGTGGCTCAACGCGTCGCTGGATCTCCCCAAGCGTGAGGCGTCCGGTGGCCCACACGATAGCGAAAGTGTTCTTAAGATTTTATGTCGAGGTCGGAGTCGGTAAATTTTTTTTACCGACTCAGACTCTGACTCCACCTAAAATTGCTTCCGACTCCACAGCCCTGATTTTAATTTCATATAAAACATCACTGTATATTACTTCCTGCACAAAATTCACAATATTTCTTTCTTAGTTGTACAGTGAATTACTATGCATAAAATGGACAACACAGTAAAATATTCATAGCTGTTTGGAAGGAAATTTATAGCATAGTAATCATGATCCAGCATTCTGAAACTGCAGTTTGTAAACAAATGCTATAAAATTCAGCTCCTAATGTAAGTAAATACCAGTCAGTTACAGAGATCCACCCAGTTCAGTCAGTTCTGGAGTAAATTTCCCTGCCATGTATCAATTTCAAACAGGAGTTGCTCTTACAATAGAACTTGTGACATTATTTAGGAAACCTTAGGCCATTAAGTTTAACAAAAAATGTACCTATTCCTACATACAGGTCCGGCAAGCTGGTTCTATGCAGTACACAAAGGCAATTCACGCAATCTACAAATTATGTGAAATATAAGAAAAAACTCAATTCAGGTTAAAATATGCAACAGGATGAACTACATTATTAATATAAAGATTTTGCTATATGCACATTATTTGCAAACCCCAATCAATGTCCATAGGGCTTTAATAGTTGGTCACCCCTATTATAACAGATTTAAAATTATTATCTTCATTCCTCGAAGATCTTACTTCATTTAAGGAAAGGAAAGACATGGACACTAAAAACTTACAGATACAGAGAGCTGTAACTTTGATGAAGATGGGCCTAACCCTTTATCTCTTACATCTGAAATACTACTGGTAGAATACTGCCAGCTAACCAATTTTCTTAGGTAGTGGTAAGTGATAAAGTTAGCAATATCTCAGCAGCTGCATGGCAATATGTAATATGGACACAGCTGTTTTGACAATATATCTAAGCACAAAAATGGACACAACTTGTTATGAAGTGGCAATGTATCTTAGCAAGGATTTAATTCTTTCTTACTAATATTTGTACACTGCTATCCAAGTATGTGTTAAAACATAAACACATAAGCAGGTGCATCTGTTTCACTTGTACCTCAGAATATCAGGATTGAAATTTACATTCTTATTTTGGAGTGTAAAAATATATTCATATCAAACACATCAACCAATCTCTGGGCTCAGATTTCAACCTCAGTTTATCAAATTAATATAATTTTCAGAATGTTTTACAATTAGAGGGGAAGGGGAGTATCAAGAAATTAACTGTAAAATGAATTGGTAAATTTAGACTGAACTCAATTAGCAATGAAATACATTCCACATATAATATTATTTTAATTTTCACAAACAGATTAAGCATCTAGATTTGAAGTTAATTACAGAGTATTAAATAATTGTTCAATAAATCTAGTCATAAAATGAAACTGTTTAGCATGTTATAAATTAGCCCTTTGAGTACTGAGCATGTCTGCAGTATACACTCACCCCTAAGTAGTGGCTTACAAATTATACTAAATTCCATTATGTGATGGTATGAGTAATTAAAATAGAATATACATTACCCATCTTCCTGTGTGAAAGAACTAACATACCAAGACAAATAAAATATTTAGAATATAAATAATCCTGTACTCGTAAGATTTGAGGTTTTCACAGCGGTGAGTATGAAGATTTCTGTCTTCTGGGTTGTTGCGCTGTGTAGTCTGGTCGATGTTAACCAACGTTTCAGAGGTCATACTGCCTCCGTCATCAGGGCGATGAAGGCGATGAATCGCCCTGATGACGGAGGCAGTATGACCTCTGAAACGTTGGTAAACATCGACCAGACTACACGGCGCAACAACCCAGAAGACAGAAATCTTCCATCCTGTACTCATTTCAAAACATTCAATCAGCATAAATCTATTAAATTAAAAGTTTTGAAACTATTTAAAACAGTGATGTTCATCACTTTCCTACCTGAGAATCCCTGTAATATATGACAGTATTTTAAGAATGTAGGAACAAACTGTATTAAAAAAGAAGAAGTAATTCTCAGTTATATGTTAGTGTTCTGAACCTCATCATGAAAATTCAACTGAGTATTATATTTAGTATCTACAGATCACGTACCTCAATACATTTGTGAGCCAAAGGAAATCATATACTGCCATTAATATAACAACAAATAATTGATATATTTTCAAATCTTTTCCCTTAAGATATTTACAGATATCCAAACTGTCACATGTATTACGATTATGTATATCATGCATACGCCATATGAATGCTTAAGAAACACAAAGGAACAAAACCATTACTGGAATCTGTCCTATTCAAACATGAGAGTTTTCCTATGACAAACTGAGACCAAAATCTGAGCCCCAAAATTATGATATACCAAAGACTGCCACTTGAAATGAGGTCTCAAACGAGCTGTGTCCATTGCAGTACTAATACAGATATACAACGACGCGCCGAAATTTAAAACTATAAGTGCTACTCACAGAACACATGAGCCAACAGTAATAAATTAAAATGACACAACACATACACTCACACATTACTGCTGCATCATCTTGCTATCTTCGCCTTTCGCCTTTCTGTGTCTTTCGTTTCTCCTTTCTTTCTTGTTGCTGCTGTTTCTGCTTCTCCCTGCGGGGGAAATAAGATCAAGAAAACATAATCCTGCATCATGGGAGTGAAAACTGCAGTCCCATAAAATGCCTATCCTTGAATTATAATTGTGGAATTTGATGTACAAGAGTTACTATGTCCCAAATGACAAATGCCAAATTCACTGAAGTACATCAAATTATCAGTACTCTGAATTTGATTATATTGAACAAATACATTCATGGATGGATGTAATAAATCACATCTGGTACATTACTCAGAGATGAGGTACTTCTGTGCTGACACCCTGCATTCTAATTTAAAAATTATAATTTTCCTACTTCCTATTAATATTAAAATTAAATCTGTGGCATAACAGACCTCTGAGAGACAAAGCCGACTAGCTGGCTGCTGGCCATTGCTAGCTTTCCTGACCAGATTATGTTACCCATTATAGCTCCCCAATTTCCTCACGATTCTGGGTTGGCACCGGTCCCATACACTGGTCAAAAGCTCGTGAGAAAATTTCTTCTCCCCCGAGACACGAACCAGCGCGCATTCCGTATCGCCGGTCTGAAGCATGATGCCTCAGACCACGCGGCTATGGCGCGGGACTCCTATTAATATTATTTCCTATTATTTTATTGATGCTATAACAACTGCAAGGTCACATCAAAGTGAATGAGATGAAAGGAAAAGTGTGGTAAATAATGTAGAGGGAAAGCAGCTATTGTGGCCTATTTCCAGGTACTATTTTAGAATTCACCTGGAATGACTGGGGAAAATAATAAAACCTTCATTGCCTGTAAACGTTTACACTAGAAGTAACATTTAAGACACATAAAATTTGAGAAATAGTACTTTGGAATATATGTGCACTTACCTGTCTTCCTTATCTTTTTCTTTCTTCTTCTGACTTTCTAATTTAGCTTTCTCTCTTTTTTCCTTTTCAGCTTGCTGAACTACAGCAGAATTTGTATTCTTGACCAAACCATTCTCTTTGCCTTCAATCGGATGATCTGCTTCATCGTCATCATCTTGATCAGACATCTAAAATGAAGGATACGATTCTTTTTACAGAATACAATGAAATATACAGAACATTTCTGCTTCTGTTTGATCATACAGTTCATTCCACAAACCCTTACTAACCAGATTTTCTGGGTTTGGGATCAGGAACCCCTATAAATTCCTCATAATATGAATGTGATTCTTTTTGTAACACCATAAAAGAAACAAAGACATAAATGCTCCACACTGTTAATAACTACCTAATACTAAAACAAAATTATTTACCATATTTTGAAATTCCACAGTGGTACACAATTTTATGATGACACTTCTGTGTTTCATTATTAAAGCTACATCAAAAGCTAATCCAAAATTTATTTTGCGGTGCCATAGTTCACTGTATAACACAATATATCTCTTGTAATGATATATATATATATATAAGAAGAAATATGAAACTACGACACACCCAAACATAACACATGTAATACAGAAGACATTAAATACTGATGATTTTATTGTTACACTACTTCTTTGAAAATTGACTGTAGAGAAAATTCCATCAACCTTTATCATATGGGAATACAGGACTTATATCCCTATACTATGGGACTGCCAGCTGGACAACCAATTCTAGATTAAATTGAAGTTCTGTGACAATAGTGTATTGTAAAAACAACGAACATCTTCTAGTGAGAGACAGGGACCAGCAATATTGACTGGGCCCAACAGAGTAGGTTTAGCATGAAGACAGAGGCAGATTGCAGACTCCTAAACAATGTGTTTTAAATTAACTTAAGACAATGGATAATGTCAAAGAAGTTTTTCATTTTAACTCTAGTGTCATATAGTAATGATATACTACTGTAACACATGGCCAGCTGGCTCATGCACAAACCATGATGTAAAGCCAATAAAGATTAAAATACCTAGAAGAATGATGAAATTAATTTAATGTAATGACATTTGTACTGATAGACAAATATAATAATTTACTAATTCTAATATGTAATTGTGCACTCACAGCAAAGAAATCTAGACTGTTGGGTTTTTGGACTTTGTCCATTCCACTGTCTGATCTTACAAAACACAATGTTTTGAGGACTGCATCTGTCATCTTCATGTGTAGTGAAAGGGACACTTACTCTGTGGGGTGAGTTAGAATGAGCTAATCCCAACCACTGTGGCCCAGTGATTGGGATTAGCTCATTTAATGGATAAACACAGTCCTCAAAATGTTGTGCATTTATAACATCAATGAACGAGGTCCAAAAACCTAACAATTCTGTCCACTTTCAGTGGTACACTATTATTTATAATTCATCATTATGACAGTGGACAAAAATATTATGTTAAACAGAAAGTACCTGGCTATATTGTGCCAATATGGCTTCACGTATCTTTCGTTCTTCTTCTGTATATGTTCGCTGCACGGTGGTTGGCCGAGGCTGTGACTCAAGAAGTCGTACTAGTTTCACATCCATGTCTTCACCAGAGTCTGCATTATTTACTGTTACCACATCTGTGGTTTGTGATACACTTTTCCATTTTACCAGTATTTCTCGACAATGTGTAGGAATATCATCTTCCTGCAAAAATCAATGCAACTCTCATGAGTACACAGAGTATAATTTTTCTTCAACAAATTACATATATTAATAACAGTAACTATGCAAGACTGTCACCCCACAGATAACCTAAACCACACAACTAATTTAACCTCATTTGGAATCAAGAATGTCCAAGCATGATATTAACATACCGTTATTTCTGAAAGTATACCTTCCAAAGCTTCTGTTTTATCTTCGAGTGTTTCTTCTCCTTCCAAGATTCCTCTTATATACGAACCGAAAACACCTTCATCAGTATTCAATGCTCTCAATTTTAAACTAAGCCATGACTCAAAATCATCACCACCAGCTGCCATATTTTAATGTTCGCACACAGTCATAGCCTACTCCAATCAAATATAATATTATATAAAAGAGTATTTACTTAATTACTAAAGTGAAATATGAAATTATATGCCAATTGACATTCCAGATTTCCCTTAAATCTACATGGAGTTTAGTTTCAGTCGCAATTTTATACGCAATTCAAAACGTTCGTTTGTAACAATTCATCCCCTATGGTCCCAAATATTCTTAAAATATTTTGCAATTGATTAAAGGTCATATACCAAATTCAAAATTTTTCATTTTATATTATAATAATAGGATTTATTTTCCACGGTCCTAGAAATCTCAAAAATATTTTGTAATTTATTTAAAGCCACGGATACATCACACTTATGTGGCATCCATGGCAATGAGATTTCAAGCTATCACGGCGGCGAGTGTGACCATGTATAATACGAACATCATAGTAACGCTCTTCTAGGACGATACGTCGCGTAATCTGGTACAAATTTTTATCAGACTATACGGTGCAACATCTCAGAATACAGTTATATCCATAGTATGCTGAATTCCAACTGAAAGGAATTTGGGCATAATACACAATTATTACAAGGTTAAAGGACATGGATACTAAGAGACAATAAAAGGTACAGAATACCAAAGCAATACCAATACCAACATAACTATTTGCATAAATATCTTTCATATTTAAGAATTTTAAATAAAATTCTTCTACGGAATGGCAATGGTTGGATATAAGATACTTTGGTTAAACACGTTTACAACGTGATTTGAATTTTAACATTGGGTGGAATACTGAATCTGTTCCTTACTGGTAATCAGTGAAGTAGTATTTGGCATATAGACGTCGTTGTGTGCTATTATTATATTTACACAACGAATTATTACTTAATGTCTTTATACTCAATCTAAATTTGCTTAAAATGTTCTATATTGTCCACAACGAACAACGTGAATAAATCAATACGTCACTCTCAAGGGGGGGCTTATGAAATATTATTAATAATTATATACAAGCATTCCTTTTTAAAAGCTTAAAGTGGTAACTTTCACAAACGTATGTGCATTGATCTGTCACCGAATATTGAATATATCATCCCGTGTGAGGAACTGTACATGGATAAAGATTTTCTTCTACCCACTCGTAATTTATCATAGCGTCAGTCGAATACAACTCAGTCCGGTTTTATTTTCTGTAGTTCTGACGGTTCTGACCTCAGTTCTGGTGGTGTAATTTAGAGTCCGTGACAAAAATACCTGCCTAAATTTTCGTCGTGTCTTCCTTTGTCTGTGCTAGGTGCTCTGACCTATGAATATTATCTGTGCTATGTGCAGTGGTTCTTCTAACATTTCACAACGCAGTCAACATGGAAGATGTGTTGAGTGAGATTGTGTCACCACAAGATTTGAAGGTTTGAGATAATTATATCTGCTTTGAAAAGTACATATAAATGCATTGAAAATATCTGTGAATCGGTTCTCGGACATGGTTATATATGCATTACATGTTATAATATTTCTGGGATTTTATTATAACCTGAAATACGTGTACCGAAAATGATTGCACAAAGTGACGTAAACTTACCTGATTGCATTATATATTAGGTTTTGAGGATGCTTATAATCTATCTTAATGAACTGTTAGGGTACTGATAATTCGTTATATTGAGTAAGTAAAATCAAACAGTCCAAATATTTTGTATACAAGCTGTAGGCCGTTGCCCCATTAATTATCAGGGATTCATTAAGAGCTTAAGGAAAGCTTACATAATAAGCGTAAGGAGGAAAATTGTTTTTGTTCAGATTTGAAATTGTTGTTTTTTATTTATGGCCGTATGTAACCTTATAATATTCCTTATGTTGTGTACTACATTGCTGTTTAAACCATTGGAGGCTCAAGATGGCAGCCGTGGTGTAATACTAGTTTCTTCATGTGGTTCCATCTGCCACCAACAGAATGCATGTTAATGCCATTTGAAAGCTGTATTTTTTCCGTATTAATAATTGAAATTGAAGTAATTGCATTTGCTGCCAATCTAACTATTGTTATTATTGACTTGCAGTAAATGATGATTTCACATGAAGTAGCGTTTTATTTCCTTATTGTTATTTAGTGAAGCATGGACCCAAAAGTGTTCTGTGGCAAGGTGGAAGATGAAGCCAAGAATAAGATTACCATTCAGGTGGTTCAGTGTTAACATGTAGATGAGTGTTTCATAGAACATGAAAAAAAGTTAAGAAATTTCAGAATGTGAAATCTCTGGTACTGAAGGCAGTGGGAGAGATGAACCAGAACAACAGCATCAGTTTGTTAACAGTATTATAGGTTTCACACTAATATTCTTTCTGGTGATGCAGCTATGGTACAGAAAAGAAATATGTTTCATGAAAGACTGCAGCAGATCTTTAATGTTCAGTCTGTCCATCAGTGGCTTCATGATCTTTCTTTAGCTGTTCAAGAAGCTGAACAGCCAATACATTATTTCTGGAAATTGATGGATAGACATATTCTGGAAGATGTAAAATCTCAGTCGAATATTTTTTCAGTGCAGTGTGACCCATCAAAACTTTGAATATTCCTATGAAAGAAATGGAACATTTCATTGGATGTTGTTTTTATGTGTCTGTATATGGCTTACAAACTTGTATTGGGAAAATGAGACCACAGTACCAGCAGTAGTTGGTGTGATGAGCTGGCAGCAGATGAAAACTAACAGATGACAGTGACATGTTAATAAAAAGTTAAGCCATGTTTAATACACCTTTTGCCAGTCTGAAGGATGTGCTTTCAAGGATGTGTTATCAAATTATTGTGCTCCAAATATGGAGTACATATGTGTTTATGTTTTGTTCATTGATCAGACTGTATTTTACAGTATTTGTTTAATTGTGTGTAATATTTTATTACAGTTAGTCACACAGTCTTCTTTTAGAGGAGACAACATACCCACTGTGATTTTTTTAAGTGCAAATATGAGAAGTTTCACTGACCTGATGATTTTTTAAATAATGTTTACATATCATTAATTAAAACTGCATACAAATACACCTGAAATTTCTGTTAAGTTGCATTAAAATAATATTGATGACAATTATGTTTTAACAAATGGGAAATTTACTGTCAGTGTCATTTGTCTAGTTAGTACATGCATAAGTGTTATATAAACTGGCACTTACATAACAGAACCCGAAGACTCAATGTTACTAGTATCAAAGTTAACCGTCAGTAGATGATCTCTGTAAATTACGATGTTCCTCACTTGGTCCATTCTTATCTGATTCATGGTAAAATGTTTTTAGCATTTGATAATCTTGAATTTTCAGAAATATGAGCGTGCTTACCATGAAGAGCTGCTTAAAGGAGAAGTAACGCAGAAAGCACAATTTGAGTATAGTTGGTGTTTGGTTCGAAGCCAGTATTGGGCAGACATCAGGAAAGGGATCACTCTTCTTGAAGATCTTTACAACAGCGGCAGTGAAGACGGAAGGCGCGACTATTTGTATTACTTGGCGATAGGGAATGCTAGAATAAGGGTGGGTATATTTATTTATGAAAATGTGCATTCTCTTTCAGGCTTCATGAAATTTGTGTCTTTTATTGACATTAATGTTAACAGAGTTTAATGTGATCCTGGATCGCATTTTTGCAGGAATATGGTAAAGCCTTGAAGTATGTCAGATCATTCTTACAAATTGAGCCAGGAAATCAGCAAGTCCAAAATTTGGAAACGTCGATCAGAAAAACGATGGAAAAAGGTTTGTGCTTTCTTAAAAACGGATATTATTTAATTCTATTGATTCACTTCCTTTTAATATGTGGAATGTCACATTGTTTGAAAGTGTATGTTGATGTTGTCAGGACTTGTTTCAGAGGGTCTGAAAGGACTGGCTATGGCGGGAGGTGTCGTGTTGGCTATAGGTGGGTTAGTTGGCCTGGGTATTGCCTTAACCAAATCGAAGTGATATGACACTGCAACAGGACTTCATCACCCGTGTGGATCTGACTGATAACGAGTAACATCCAACATCATGTATTCAATTTTAAGAAGACTACAGCTTTCATATTAGTTACGCCTAGACCATACAATGTAGGATTTGAGGTTTTTATGGCAGCGAATCTGAAGATCACAGTCTTCTGGGTTGTTGCGCCGCGGACATCTACCAGACTTCATGGCGCGACAATCCAGAAGACAGATCTTTAGACCATGTAATCTTCGCTGATGCTTACGATTGAAAATGATGATCATTTAGGTGTCTCGTTGTCAGCAGAATTCCGTCAAAGTTGACTTTAATTTTTGTGTTGTTTGTAGAGTATGTTAACGTTGTATTAAATATTATTTCTGTGATAATTTCATGTTATATAGTGTTTTTTTTTAAAATCGTGCAGGTGGATTGCCGCTTTTATTGCACGTATTCCACCGTTTGAAAGCACTGGAAATGTATAGTAGTACACACATGCAAGATTATACCTGAAGTTGATTATAACAATAATTTGCATTAACTCATTTATTAAAAAAGAGTCTTAAACTTGATTATAATTTGAATTTTATCACCTATTTGAAGTAAACTATATGTTTTGTAATACAAAGCCTAAATTGTCCGCAGTTTGTGCCATCAGCAGTAAAGCTGATCAGGGACATTCCACAGATATTAATAAAGATTTTATGTATTTTGTATAGTCTGCATAAAAGTGATATTTATCTTGTAGTATCCACTGTACATGTGTATTGTGTGCACCTGCAGTTTGATAATGATGTTATTGATTGTGATATTAAAAACCTGCTCCATCCTGCTTTATCTTCCTTAACATTGTTATTAAAATATGTTTCTTTGAACTTTCGGGTTTTGTGTTGATGCTATGTAATGTGACTTGTTGAAGAATATGAACCTAATAACAATTATGAAAGCTTATTCAGCAAATAGAAGTTAAAATAATTTGATGATGTAATCAGATTCATTCCAGTTTGAAATTGGATTAACATGAGAGGAAATGCACACTCCGAGGCATCCACCGAAGTTATATACACTGAAATGTAATTCTATAAAATTAGTGTAATTTTGTAACAAACATTTTTCTTCAGAGCAAAATAAATAACAGTGAACCACGATTATCAATAGGCCAGTCGTGATAAAAATTTCTCCTGACAATTTTTTTGTGTGTATGTGAATTTCTTGTGCCAAACTTACTGAAATTACACCAAGTGGTTTGGGCGATGCATGTGCACGACAGAAATGAACTGTCTTAAGTGTACATGTACACTGTTGAACAGCCTAATAACACTGAAAAGGCAGGAAATTGGCAGTTATGAGGTGAATGAATTTTGACGATAGTAATAGTGATGTATTCGATCAGAGTAACACATCATTTATTCTTCTTGGCTGCGGAACAACGAAAATAACCTTCATCACACCCGTTTTTGTTTCCATAAGCAAACGACACAATTAACTATTTGTTGATTTCTGAAATTCTTTTGCCCCAGAGCTCCGTGTCTGGATACGCAGGCATAAAGGTTGCTCACATTATGTTTGATTCCTATCTCCAACAGAACACATCCCATAGTCGTTTCCAGAACCCATGGCTTGAAAGTGCTCAAGTAAATAAACACTGTTCTAGGAATAAAATAAACGCACAAATTTACTTTGTAGTCGAAAACGGGTTATTGACCTTCAATGCGGATGATTTACTTGCTACAAAAAATCAATAGTAAATTAATATAAATATATTTTAAGCGATTTCCGGCTGCCCGGAATAGATTATTCGTGGTTTTACTAAGTCACGCCATACGAGGAGAGATTTGTAGGCAAAGAAATGTTAATATTAGTTACACGGTATAAACTAATTTTGATAATCACCAGACAGGGGAATGGCTGTCGGGCACTTTTCTGACGAACGGTAGATGCTTCAAGCTGGTGCTGACATCCAGTGCTTGATTCAGTGAAGTGCAACTGCGAATTCCGCCAATTGTTTCTGGTGCAGTTACCGAGATATTTTCATGTGTTTGTTTTGTGCTCCAGTGATCTAATACTTCTACATAGAAATATCTGAGGTGAGTGAACTTTCTTTGAATTATATGAATTTTTCTTGTGGGTCTACATAACATTTAAGAGTTGGATGTTATAACTGCGTAGATTGTTATGAATAAATATATGCTAGTTCACGGCAACACGCCTTTAATTTGAGGTTACGTGTTTGGGGTAATGACGGTCAAGGATCTCCATTACCTACGGCGGGTCCAAGGACGCTTTGCAGAAAAAGCAGATGCAAGCAGCATTCGGAGATTCTGACAGGGACACCCATGAAAAGTTTTTTAGAAAGCAAATGCAAGAGCACAGAATAGAAGTAGGCAAACAGCAATATTTTCAAAAGAAAACGCATAGTGGGTAGTAAGTAACCTTGGGCAATACTTCGGTACATTATCATTTTCCAGGTTTAAACCACTTCTAATTTTCCAAATTCCTGTGCGCATAACAATAAATTCGATTCCAAAATGTTTATTAAAATAAATTGGAAGACGGATGGAAACACAATTCTTTATTTATTTAATGTGTACCCACTGAAGAATCTCAGTTATAAACTGAAATAATTTGTCACTGATCTCATTTACTATTCAGCAAGCTGCTACAAAGTTACGTTTTGAACACTGGACTTGCAGGGAATGTAACAAACTGTCAACAATCCTTTCAGGGTAAAAGCTGGCTAGCTTGTACGAAAAGTAGGTCAGAGGTGTATCCCTACCAAGACTGCGTTGTGAAACAAAAGTTGTAAAATTCTGTTTTCATGGCCCCCCCATATTCGTGATATAGCGATATTTTAGACTTTGTTATACTGCTCGTAGATATACCAAATATATCGGCCAGTACCAATAATGTAAACTTGTGCTAGCTTACTCTCATTTTCTATCGCAATAAAACAGAAACCGGAACGCAATATCTAGAGTAGTAGTCGGACGTGAAACGTTTGTGTAATTTTTATTTAATATAAACACATTTACACATAACTGGGTCGCTTCATAAACTTGTCTCTTGAGCGGAAGTATTCCCAATCCACGTGGTAAAATTTTACAGTCAGATTTGACTTTTCCATTTGTGCCCAAACTCAACATCTCTCGCGAAAATGTTTTTAGTGTGCGTATAGACTAGATTAATGTAAACCGAAGATGAAATTGTATAAACTACAATTATCTGTTAGTATAACTTGGTCCAGTTTTCTCATTTCTCTCAAGTAGTTCTGCTGATTGACCTTTAAAACGTCTTTCATATCCATACGTTGAGTTCTCCGTATAGAAGGCGGTGTAACACCAGGATTTTGCAATACGCAGTCTGTTATAACTGTTTCTAATGGTGTTACACAAATATTATTAATGTAACTAGAAATCCTTCCCTACTGTCGCTTATATCTTGCTAATTTTGTTCTTTTATTTACATCTACCTTTATCCAAGTATTCTGCTGAATTATCTTAATTTTACAACCATAGTACATTTTTATCATCCTCTTACGTGTTTCTTCATCATTAACAATAATTTCCTGCCAAAAGAAATTATTTAATCCCCTTCCTTTTCAGAAAACGTTTTAATACAGAATGTAAAAACACCCTCTCCCTCTCTCTCTGCGTAAAAAGCGCCCCCTTCACTCAAATCGCCTCTCAGATTTCAAGTACCAACCTTAACCCACTCCCCCACTTTCACGAACAACCTGTTTATAAAATATTAATGATCTCTTATCGGTAATAAATTTATATATACAGTTGACTTACGTGGATTTCAAAATGGCGCCCCGTCCTTGTTGGGTACGGACTGTCAGATATTTACTCGCACAGTTACATTTTAAAACTAGTGTGTAGAGGTTCATCACATTTCTTAAACAGGCTGTTCGTATACGATACGAAATATTTATGTCAGTCTGTAGGCCTGTTAGTAATGTATCTGACTTAGTTCTTGAAGTACTTATTATCTGGCATGTTTACTTGTGACATTTTTCTTACAACACCATAATGAAAATATTAGTGGCGAAAGATTGGGAATATTTAATTACTTTTTTTCTGCCTTAAATATCTGATTCGTCAGCTGATTATCTGAAATAAAATTACAAACTTAGAAATGGTGTCATCATGAAGAGAAATTTCGGAAAACTGATATTATCAGGAACAAAAGTAATAATATGTAACGATATAGGAAAAACAATTTTTGAATGTGTGAATATGTTGGGGAAAGAGAGAGAAAGAAAGACAGGCGACTAGAAGCTGAAATTTTTTTTTATTAAAGTTCCTGGGGGTTACATTTAACATAAATAATCAAGTCATGAGAGGATAATTAATTGCTCTAAATGTTTTATGTGACATTAATGTCTACGTAAGGAGGTGAAAAATAAATCCTGGGGGCTTGTAGAAAACATGGAGAAACCGACTATAGCTGGAGGGTTTAGGAACAGCCAATGCAGCCTGATACTGCATAGTTCATGACGATGAGACCATTTGATAATCTTGTTCTGTTTCATGCACGAGAGAACATTTTTGAACGCGGTCTCGTCTGCAGAACAGACAAACTTAATGGACCTCTGTTTAGGATTAATATGATCGGATTGCAGAGGTCGTTTGTCGGGGCTTGGCATTGAGCGACAAATTAAGTACGTTTTTAGAACTGATTCAGTTTCATCCATAATCATATATAACGTAAGAATGACAGCTTCATAATAGGAGACTGGGAGATGGGGAAACGAGGTCATGCAACCCAATTGTAAACAGTGGCATTGAACATACGCGATGAATCTTGTTATAGTTTTCTGTTATGAAACCTTTCTGACACGGACAGTCGTAGTATGAGTTGCGTGTGTCAAATCTGTTTTGTATCGAATTGTGCAATAAAAACCCAGCATAGCAGAATTAAGTTTAGCCTACCGTGCTTGGGGTACAAAAGACAGTGTAAAATGGGCATTAAAACTAAATGCTCTAACGATATTATTTTATGGTGAATTTAAATAGGACGGCAAAGGTTAAGCCTTACTATAAGGAGCTATGTATTATCTTCTTTCCTAACAAACTTCAGCTTGAATTGGAAGAAATATCTATTCATCTGTTGTATCTACCCATCATTCTTCTTGGTCGACCTGTATTTATTTATTTCCCAAGTCGAAAACTATAAATTATTTTGGAAAGTTGATACGTTGAATTGTTAGCTAGTTATATAGTTGAAGTTTAAGCTCGCAACGAGCGCCTTGCTGGCTGCATTTGGCTACGATGAAGTTTATCTGGTCGGTTCTGCTGTGTAGCGGTGTGTGTGTGTGTGGAGTACCATTGAACCACGAAAGTTATAAAGAGGATTTTTTATTTTTCGTTCATGAGAGTGTTAGCAGGGCTAACACGGTTACAATGAACGCTCCGACCTGGTCAGTAAAAAGATTCACACGCGCTGTTGAGTGCATAAGGCGTTAACAGTTGTTTAGATAGTAAAAGTTACCAGAAAGCCATTTAAACGCGTGTAACATACAATAGATGTTCAATAGCAAACTATGGCGTCGACCAGTTTAATGTCTAAAGGCTATTGCCTCTAACCAGAATTTCCGATGACAGAGGTTCTCAGAGTGTGGTCGACTGACCATCAATGGCCCTTGAGCTTTCTTCACACAGATCACGGATCACCTGGAATTAAAAAAAAATACATACATACATGCATGCACGAGCAGTATAGGTGAAGATGTTGCAAGATATCTTTTGAATAAATTAGTACAGCGACAACGTCTTTATTATCATATTAGAATTTTTAACACAGGCCATTAAATCTTTTAAACAACAGGTCGAAAGAACTGTCTTCTGGGTTATAGTGTCGTATTGTCTGGTAGACGTTTACCAACGTTGTATAGATTATTGCTGCCTCCATCATCAGGGCGATGAGAATCATTAAGTGGTCCAAAGACACTCAAAGCAAATTTGAAGTGGTCCAGATAAAAGTTTGTGAATCAGAGACCTGTGAAGAGAAGGAATTATACTTCAGCAGTCAAATAAAAATTAAGCTCAAAGTTTTTCGTTCTGTTTTTAGAATGGGTAGAAGTTCGTTTGCCAAACAACATTAACCGATTCTGTTTTGCAACAAAGATCCGACGTGGGTTTCTCAGATAGGTTGTCTGAGTCGCATTTCTTCAGCATTACTCACATGACCTTCGACTTTTAACTTTCTCAAACACTACCACCTACGCTAACATTCAGTAACGCTGTATTTTGCCACAGAGTGCATTCATGCATTTCAAATTAGTCTCAGAGTAAACAACGATTATTTCCCTAAACTGCATTAACCAATTGATTTTTGTAATATGGACGTGTTTATTTTGAGGTAAGAACTGAATTCTTAAATATCATTTAGACGAGCTGTGTTCTTCACAGATAAAGAATGTGAGATTACTACTCTTCACAGGAAATTATTTTCGACCTCGTTAAATATTTATCCAAATGTGTATGAGAAAACATTTCGTGTTACCAATTTCCTTTCAGAATCATATTACTTGATCGATGCGTATTTATACTGATCAATATTTTGTCAAAATGCATGTAGTGAGACTCATGTAGACAGAAGAATGGGATGTAGTGGGTGGAGGGACCATGTGCCCCCATGTGTTTACATAACGAAATTAAAAACAAGTCGAAGGAGTGCATTTGTGAACATTTAATTCAGTTTATTTGTTTAATTATGACGGCGTGGATTTGATTCACGTGACTCAGAAAAGAACTGGTTTCGGGCCCTCGCGAACATGCAGGGTTTTTTTGACGAGCTGAGTGACTATTAGCTTCTTAAGAAGGGCTCTACTGTATGACGTTATTGTTAGTTACCTATTTAACTTTAATAAGGAAATAGAAAGCAGTGTATTTATTTCTTACATTTTTGCTAGTTAATTTATAGTGCTGTTTATATTAGGGACAGTGAAGATTAGAATACCTTGTTAGATTTATTAATTGTAAATTAACCCGATATTAATCGACATGAATATGTGGTTTACTTACCGTGGTGAAGTATTGGATTAAGATTCTGTTAATATTATGGAAGAAGATTTTTAAAACTTGTTAAATTGGTATCCTTGCAATGACAGCTTGGCCTGATAAGGATTAAAGTAAATATATAATAAAATAGAGACTTTTTAATCAGTGCAAAGAATGATATTGACTTCATAAACAAAGATGGAGCTTTTTCTTATTCCTGGTCTTACGACTCAGTGTCCATACATTTCTGGGCAGTTTGTACCTGTTATATAAACACAGAAAATGAGTAGTTATTGTTAGAATGAGGTGGGACAGATTTAGTTTATTTCTTTTATTGTCCACTGCAGGTAACATGTGACGGAAACCTTTCAGAATACATAGTGAAGACTTACATAATCTGTAGCCACATGCAACAACGTAATAGCCCCACATAACTTATATGTAAGCAATTGCAGCCAGGAGATTGGCTCTGAACGGTAATATCCCATGTTTTATTTTATAGATGAGTGTTTATAAGGCTAGGTTGGCTGACCGCAGAGGCAACGTGGTCTAAGACCCTGGCTTCGAATTTCGCACGAGGCCGTAATGCGTACCACCGCTTGTACTGTTCTATGTAGATTTTTTTGCCCTGATTGAAGTTTACAATGGCTTTACTTAGTCTGTACAGAAAATGCTATTTTTACTCACCTTGAGATAAGAATGTAGATGGAAAACGTTTGAGGAAAAGTGGGGAAAATATTTGGACGTAATGGACTGTTAGCAACAGGAAAAACAGAATATTACGTAACGAGCTTCAGAGATTGTATCCTTCAGCCAACATCGCTAACTAACTTCCTCCTCGGAGCAGAGACTTCCAAGGACGATTAAATATACATGTAGCACGTAAAAATTCTAGCCTGAAAACCTGAAGGGAAGACCTCAGTTACGAAACCTAAATGCAGAGGAGAGGACAATATTAAACTCATTTTCAGATAAATAGTCTGTTCAGATGTGGACTGTATGTTATATACTGTATACTGTACAATAACAAGACGTGATTTTGTAAAATGTAACAAACTTTCCAACTAACTGTGTAACAGAGCCCATCTTTGAGAAGTTGACAGCGCGCTCAATTTGTCAAGTAATTACCCGCTTTTTATGCAACCCGAATGTTTATTACCACGTTTACAAGGGTTTGCCATCAGTCCATTTCTAGAGAAAGATAAATCCAGTCCACATCCTCTCACCGTTTCCCCAAGATATGTTTTACTATTGTACTGCCATCTATGTCTACGTCTTCCGAGTGTTCTCTTTCCTTGAGGTTTTCCAACCAGAATGTTAAACGTATTTATTCCTCCCCAGTGCACGCTACATGTCTTGCCCTCATTGATTATCCTTTTATTTTTATTTAGTGTTCTGTCTGACGACAGGTCCGTATGAACAGGATCCTTCCATCCTTTTCTCGGACTGGGACCTGTTCATATACGTTCTTGGCAGATGATCCAGAAGTGGTTTGCCATTGCCTTCTTCTGTGTGTGAATGGAGTAATTGTTGGGATGCCACGGAGAAACCGGGGAAGCCCTGTTTAATGACTGTTTAATTTCATCCTTCTTCGGGACTATGATACTAATTTCATAATCAGCTGAATACTTACCAAATTATAAAAAGAGTTATACCCTGATATTTTAATCGCGTTTGTATGGGCATATGAACCGTTCCTGAACCTTCTATTTTTATAGTGTGTCGTATAAGTTCTTTAATTATATTGAGTAGTTAGACGCAACACCTACATTAACCTTTCCGCACTACGTAGTATTGCACACTGGTAAAGGCGTCATTATGACTATCTGCTTGTGGCATATCCGTTATTTTCTGCGAACAAACATCTGCTGGTACTTCCGCTGCTCTAGAAGCAGATCAGCACGCCGGATGAATAGACTCTGGTGATAGAAACACTCTTCAAAGCATCGTGAAACTGGCTGACACCCTTAGGCCGGGTGCACACGAGCGGGAAAATGCCGCGCATGCTAGCAGCGAACTCGCAGCGAGGAAACCCGTGACAGTGCACACGTAGCGTCATCTCTACGAGCTCGCCGAAAAACTCTCACCTGTACTAGATTGGATGGCAACCAAAATGGATGTGTACAGAAGAAAACGTGTAGTTTTGCCTATTTAGTTTATGCATACATCCTTAAAAAACGCAATAGGAAGTACTGGACACACCCGTTGGTTAGATCACGGCTGTTAAAAGGGGCGTTCGTGACAGTGTTTACAGATTTAAGAGAAGATGAAAGTAAATTTCATAATTATTTTCGTATGAGCTTAAAGTCGTTAGATGAGCTAGCAGCAAAACTAGATGCATCCATTAAAAGTAAAGATTCTGCGATGAGGCTTGCAATACCTCTTCCATGACTGGAAGGCGGTAGCTGTTGCGAAGATTGCGAACCACGTGTGCACAGCCCAATGCTCTCACACAGTCTGCTGCTTCGCGGCGATCGGCGAACTCGCTGCGAAGCAGCAGTGGTTGGCGAGCGCAAATTGCTCGCCGCGTCCTCGCCAAAGTGTGCGTGGCTCCATTGCTTCACATGTACTGCTAAAACGCGAGAGAAAATGACGCGGCTTGCTCGCCAAAATAACTCGCTCGTGTGCATCGAGCCTTAGCTTCTCAGAAGCACTGCGTCTCAGTGACTTAGTTGCGAGTGGCGGGACTTCCCCTTACATTGTGCGTTCCGGGGCGTTATTGTCCCCATTATAGAGGCGTGTACAATGATTCATTTAACTGAATCGATTCACACGTTCAATTCACCTACGTAAGTACAGTTTTCAAAAGAACCATCTGTTCACTGGCTGTTTGTAATCAATGCATTGATAATCAGAAAGCTTATTCGACGTCCTTTGTTCTCATGAACAATTCACTAATTCAGTTGGTTCATTGATTTCAGGGTCGTTTGATGATCAAACGTATGACACATTACTTCACGCTTATGTTAACATTTGCTGCCACAGGTCAAAATCGTAACATTTAGAAGAAAAAAAACAGAATGGGAAACGGGAATACCCCGGGCATCACTGGACGTCTGGTGTTATGAAGAGACAATGCCTAATTGTTTGTGACTCCTTTACCTGACGAATGCATGATTTCTGGCGGAAATCAAATCGTCCCATTCGAGATTAAGGACTGAAAGAGTGTTGGAAGTGTTATTTTAAAATTATAAAATAATATATGAACGCTTCTGTACCTAATTATTCCCTTTTTTATTCTCTCGCTTGCTTTGTTTTTGAAAGTAAAAAATTATAAACTTACTGCCACTTCATAGGCGTTACAGCCCACTTTGAACCTCGGCCTTTTCCGATAATTTTCCTGCACGATTTTCTAACCTTTTTCGACATTTTGTAAGACTTTTTGGGCGGGGGGAGGGGAGGGGAGGTTGTACCTAAACAGGACAGCACAAGCCAAACAAACGCGGAAACTCTAGGATGAGATTCGAGCCATCGGCCTCAGTTTTCGATGTGCCAAACCCCACATCTTAGATCGCGCTCCCATTGTCCAAATTAGACACGTATCGTTCTAAATTCTTATTTGATGACATGCGAGCCAGAACTTCGATCTTGACCCAGTGCTGTACTTTCAGGCGTCATAGTGGGTGTTGATCAACAGAAGGATTCAGTTTGTCTGACGTGTACGTACTCACTTTAACTCAGTGCACTCAACGATTCTTACATTCAACATTCGTTCATAAACTTCCCATTCCTACTAGTCCACTTTAGTTTACATTTATTACGTAATTCAGCATAGAGCATAAAACAGTGAATCAAAACAAAAACAGTGGAATGAGCCCTTTATGACATGTTTAAGTCTGATGAAAATTGATGTTGACAACAGTACAATATGGGCTGATGATAAGGAAGTGAAAATTAACATCCATAATTCTTTTAAGTTGGAGGTTATCCTTTTTCAAAGTTAGATAACAAGCACAATGGATAGAACACACTGAACTTATTATATATACAGCTTCGAATATTTTTTAAACTCAAGTATTCGAGGGTTATTATAAGGAAATGACAGGTGTGGAGGAAATCCATTTACAGACTGAACTGTTCGTCTTATTCCAAAATTTTGTCAAATATTTTCCCACCTGGTCCGTATTTTTTGCGAATATTTATCAAAATATGCTTCTGCGCCATGTTAATTTTTATTCCACGCTGTCCAATCTGGACCAAATCTACACTTACATTTAAACAGCGATTCATGTTCTGAACTACTTAATTATTCGTTTATTCAGGGCGACTTAAACTGACAGCAAGGAAAGGTGAAAAAATTTAAGAACTTTATAATGTATATTTTCCACCAAAATTACACTTGATTCTCGTTGTGCGCGCTTTCGCCGTGGTTTTATTTCAGTATTGTGAGCAGTATCAGCATCCTATCCGCGGCCGCCGTAGAACCTAACGCGCAGGTCCACCGAGCGAATTTTCACAAACTCGCCTCACCATTTTGACTCCGAGCACTAGAAGTCAAGGACTACCATGGATTATCACTAAGAAAATCCAGGTTTTTTTTACCTATGTGGTGACTCTGAGATAAAGCAGTCCCCGCGTATAATTGGGGTAATGAAATCAAGTATTACGGGTGGTGGAGATGTGAGATACGAACACAAGACTGGATGGAAACCCTGGAGGGAAAGGATTATTTCGAAGGCATACAAACCGTAATGTGTAAGACTTGAGGTTCTCACAGCGGTGAGTATGAAGATTTCTGTCTTCTGGGTTGTTGCGCTGTGTAGTCTGGTCGATGTTAACCAACGTTTCAGAGGTCATACTGCCTCCGTCATCAGGGCGATGAGTATGAAGATTTCTGTCTTCTGGGTTGTTGCGCTGTGTAGTCTGGTCGATGTTAACCAACGTTTCAGAGGTCATACTGCCTCCGTCATCAGGGCGATGAGTATGAAGATTTCTGTCTTCTGGGTTGTTGCGCCGTGTAGTCTGGTCGATGTTAACCGACGTTTCAGAGGTCATACTGCCTCCGTCATCAGGGCGATGAGTATGAAGATTTCTGTCTTCTGGGTTGTTGCGCTGTGTAGTCTGGTCGATGTTAACCAACGTTTCAGAGGTCATACTGCCTCCGTCATCAGGGCGATGAGTATGAAGATTTCTGTCTTCTGGGTTGTTGCGCTGTGTAGTCTGGTCGATGTTAACCAACGTTTCAGAGGTCATACTGCCTCCGTCATCAGGGCGATGAGTATGAAGATTTCTGTCTTCTGGGTTGTTGCGCTGTGTAGTCTGGTCGATGTTAACCAACGTCTCAGAGGTCATACTGCCTCCGTCATCAGGGCGATGAGTATGAAGATTTCTGTCTTCTGGGTTGTTGCGCTGTGTAGTCTGGTCGATGTTAACCAACGTTTCAGAGGTCATACTGCCTCCGTCATCAGGGCGATGAGTATGAAGATTTCTGTCTTCTGGGTTGTTGCGCTGTGTAGTCTGGTCGATGTTAACCAACGTTTCAAAGGTCATACTGCCTCCGTCATCAGGGCGATGATGACGGAGGCAGTATGACCTCTGAAACGTTGGTAAACATCTACCAGACTACACAGCGCAACAACCCAGAAGACGGAAATCTTCATGGGTAATGTGTTTGGTAAGGCGCGGTAGATGCTGATACTGGTCAGAATTTATCCGAATGGCCTGAGGAAAATCACTGATAATATAATCGTAACAGAAGTATTTAATTGCGGTATTCGGGTCAAATTCACATCCAGAGACCATAATTTCTTGCCGAGATAAACCCGATTGGTCAATCGCTTGAATTTACCGGACAGAACATTATGCTAGATAACAGTATGTGAACGTAAACTGTTTATTTGTAATTTTTATCGCTGATTTTAGACTTTACAGCGTTCAGTTAGCTTTAGTGCATGTTATGTATCAGCATCGGACCGATGCAATTTGTGCGAATATAAACCAGGCTTTCAGTACGCTGTAAATACGAGCATCTTACTGAGTGCCCTCATAACTTATCTGTCCTTCGTATGACTGGCTTGAGCTGTACAAGCTGCATATAAGAGCCTGTTAGCTTGAAGGAGAAATTTCATCATTTTTAGCATTGAGTTGACCAGACGTCCTATAATTCGTTTTGCTTCCATGGTGGCTGTCTTCTATAGAGTTTTAATAATTTTTTAATGTTTCTGTTGAAAATTACTTCGTACATTCATCAACAGATATGCTGAGTGGAAGCTGAATCTCTGTAAAAGAATGGCTTCCTGGAACAAACCTCTTTTAAAGCTGCCAATGAATGCTATGTAGTAACTGTTTGTTTATGCATTTCTTGCATCGTAGTTGTCTGAGTATTTTATAACAACAATCTTGAAGCAATGGATACTTTACTATTACTGGCCTGCCTTTGGTAACCGAATTGCTTTTGAAGTTACAGTTCTAGAAAAACAGATGAACTTATAGTTTTTGGAACCGGTGAGTCTTTAGAATGATTCGACATCGGAGTAACTGGTGAAAGATTATTTAACTTTAAGGAAAGCTGCCGCTCACGTGATGAATAAATAACACTCTAGGCCTGATTCCAAGCCAACGGACTGTTAAATCCTCTGTAAACAGATTAGGAATGAATAGTGCTTTTATAGAGAAATTCACTAGATCAAGTAAATTTGTCACGTTTTAAGTACTATAACGCATTAAATTTTTTTTAATACATGAGGCATATTTACTGAATCCATGTGTCGTGTTCGTTAATTCATATTATGGGCCTTTGTGAGGAACAGTTCAGTGTAGACCTATTTGTCCTGATAGTGAATAACAAATGAATAGAAACTGGGAAGAACGTGATAATGAAAATACCCTTAATGGTCACATTCGTGGAAGTGAAATGACCAAGCGAGTCATGAGTTCAAAAAATCGAATTAGTTCTCTGCTCGTTTGCCAACTGAATTACAGTGGCTGCCCATACAAATTTTATTTCTGTCAGTGACAGAATATTACTCTGTATTAAAAATGTAATAAATCGTTCATTATTGTGTTCACCAGTAACGCTATATTTAAGCATTAAAGCCAATTTTCAGATCTGTCGTCTGCAGTCAATTTTTGGTGGCTCGACATCTGGCGTTGGCAACAAGGCCATTAATCTGTCGGAGACGACAAAACGTTATTTACAAACTGACATGAACTGGAATCAACGGGATATTATTAATAACAGAGTGGTGTGATGTGAAGCAACATATGGAATTCTGTGTAAAGCCTTCACTTGTTCCAAACGGTGCGGTTCGTAGGTTTTACCTGCTGGACAGATCTATCAAGCCGAATTAGGATAGATACTACGTATTTGTACGATGAACTGGGATGGAATTAAGATAAATCAATCTTGACCTATTAAAATGTACTGTCTGTACGCATTCAGCAAGAAAAAATTTCTAACCGAATTATCTTACGAAGAACGGAAGTATTGATAACTGCTCCTCTGACAAGCATTCCGTTTCTTAAATGTGCTTACTAAAATCCAATTCTTTTACGTATTGTTTTAGTAAGAAGGTGTAGTAACCAGGATATCATTCACTCTTTTACTGTGCAGTAAATTTGTCCTTGTGCTTTAGGACAGTCACAAAAAAACTCAGTCTAATGGGAGTTTGGTCTTCGCGAATTCTAGAATATCGGGTTCGATTCCTGTTAGGTCATGATTGTATACATCTTTCTGTTTTTTGTCCCGTGTAGGATTTCGATCCTTAGTCAGAGTCCTACCAGAGGTGTGTCTAAATTAATTATGACTAGGAAGATATCAAATGAGTTAATTATTAGATGGCCCTGTATGTCTGAAGAATGTAGTTTTATAAGTTTTGTAGATGTCTGAAGATTGATTACCTTCAAGAACTTAACGAATAAGATGTTGTTATACAGGGCCTAAACACTTCTAGGTACTTGTTACAATTTTATAAAATCCTCATTCTTCAAATATTCCTAAATACTCGAGCTTCGTTGTCAGCCATTATTTATGCTCTGTGTGATAGAAATTATAACAGTATATGCGTACAGAACTTGTCACAGGAGTTGGTTTGGTACCTGGTGAGTAAGCCATGTCGTTAATATGAATTATTATAAGATGGAAAGCTTTACCTGTTTCGTACTTTTACAGTTCCACTTCTAGTTCCCGCTAATTACACCAATGGCCTTAGATGTGTGAACAAAGCTTATACAATCTGAGACCTTATTCTTTGAGCAATTAAACCTGGTCTAAAGGTCAGTGGATTTCTTTTAAAAAAGCGAGACATTGCCAGATTAGGTTTTTGTAAGGCAGTGCAATTTAAAATGGTCGCCAATCTTTCGTTTAATATTCATGGGAGCCTTTGGTTTCTACTAGGAATGGAACCATTCAGAAAGCATCCGATTCCTAATTATCAGTCCAATTTTAAAGATGGCCTACTTGCGACCTTCATCAACCTTTATGATCAACATACCTGTAGTGACGGATAACTCGTTTGTTCTTGGAACCAAACAGAGCTGTCAGCAATAAATGCATACCCACTCATGAAACGAATTCAAGTTTGCTGAAAATGCATTTTGTTACCTAAGAAAACGTCTTGATGGAAGGTATGCGTTTCCCTTTGGAATATTAGAAGGGCGAACGGCTTAAGAAACGACATAACGAGCTGGGAGTGGGGGTGGGGGGTATTTATACAGGATATCAACTGTTAATGTAGCGGGCTCCATTGTGAGCTGGAAGTATGTCCAGGATGGAGGAGACCAGGGGAACCTCACATAATTTAAGGAAGAAACATGTTGGAAAACATCTATTTGCAGGACCAAAAATAAGATGAAAGGATGACATTAATGTTGATCTTAAGGAGAGACAGTTTTCGAGAAGCGGTTGTGGATTGAACTGGTTCAGGATCGTGTCTATTGGTAGGCTTTCATATCAGTGTTATTGAAGCATCTGGTTCTGTCGCGACAAGTGGATTGTTTATGTTTTAGTAGATAACTGCAGCAAGTGAGGTGAGACGAGGTTAATTGCATTTCTCCACTTTTCGTTTACATGTGTCTGGTTAGAAACTGTTAGATGAGAAGTGAATGAATAGTTACGGTGACGTTCCACTGAGACAACGGGACTGGTCCAGTGCCAAAAGAGAGCTAGGAGATAAGAAGAGTGAATGAAGACCACAACTTCGGTGTCATGCGTAGTGAGTCTGGTCCCATATGGTATTTTAAGATGAATTCCAGGGTCCGATTATCTTGTTCTCTACGCTGTTGCAACGTTTCACAGTCTGATTGTTATGGCTGACGGGGTTTGTTTGTAACACGTTGCAGTTCAAGGAATTGCCGTAGATTGTGTATAAACTTTTGACGTGTCAGAAGGAAATGTCGTTTCTTTCCGATTTCCGGCTTTCCAAAAAAATGTACCTATTCGAAGTCATATTTTAAGATGTTTACATGCCTTAGAATTCCTGGAAAACGAACTTCAGAAAGCGGATGTAACTGTTGGTTATGATCCTTTATGTGACTCTCAGAAAGTTCAGAAACTGCTCTGAGTAATCTTACTAGGACAACGACTAGAATGCTCGTCTGGGTTTCCCGCGGGAGAAGGCAAACAAGAGAAAACTTTGTCGAAACTACTTGATAAGATTTTCGCCTTATTTCCTTTCTTTGCGTGTTTTTGTTCAGTATAAATGGAATCGGGACATAATAGTGGTGCCATGTGTGTTCGTCAGCTGTTTTTACCTACTTGAAGGACTGATTAAATTTGTTTTGCCTGGAAAAATGTTAGTATAATATTTCCAGTGACGGCTGTACTACGGTTCGCGACGTGTACTTATTTCATTCTTCCCTTGTATGAAGATACTCGTAGGCTTTCATGTGTAACAGAAATGTTTTCTTTCGTCTCAGAACTGGATTGTGTACTGAGTCACTTCCAGTTATAAATAGCTGAATGAAACTTAAAAAAATAGTTGAAGTTGCAAACATTTAACTGTCTCGTACTTTAGTCAAAACCCCACCAAGAAGGTTCATGGAGCATGGAAGCAGGTGAAATTTCATTAGTCATCAGCGCCAATGAAGGAGACTCGAACCCTGATCGTTCAGCCATAGCTTTACCTATTGAGTTATTGCCGATGTTTGTAGAAAGTTCGAGTAATTGTGCTCGGAAAAGTGTGACGTCGACAGAAGAACAAATAGAATTGAGATAGTGATCAAAGATTTATTGTGCTCTTCTACGGGTTCAGCATATAGCGTACTGTCTGTGTGAGTCTGAGCCCGTTTTCTGATCACGAAGTTCGTCATACACAATCGAAATCATTAGGAGGAAGGAGGCTGAGTTTCTTCTTCCCACGGGATCTATAATCGGTTCTTTGAACGACGGGTGGTTCGAGATTTAATGATTTCCAGTGCAAGTTTGCCGCCTTCGAAACACCCGCTTTTTCGGCGAAACTGAACACTCGGTTTCCGTAGAACGGGGCGTTTCCTGATTAGCTGAATTTCTATCAGCTTCTTAAGAATGATTATGCCTTTAATAGTTCTGAAGTTTTATCAAATCGGTAAAGATAGGCCTACATATGTTTAAACTTTTATTTTGATAACCATATTTTACCGTTTTGTGCATAATTTTAAAATATTGTCTATTATCTTAATGGAATATGAAGTATATGCAGAATATGACTTGAAAACACCCATGACGCCAGAGATGAAGATGAAAATTAAATAATTATTGTGAGGAATCGATGCAGATGACTTTTGTGTACCTATGTGAAAGTTCTACTACAGTTGGCAGGCCGAATAAAATACAGCGCCAGACCCGATTAACTTCATCGCCAGACACAGCATCCAGTCGCTCAGCGACGCACCTCACTGCCCGTGCCAACAGTCCAACTGAATATTTACCTTCCTGACTAGTGAAAATTAAACTCTGGATGAAGAACTGAAAGACTTAGTTTATCTGAAATTCAAGAAGTTGGATCCTATTGTAAAGGAATGAAGTCCTTTGTATTGTAGTGGAACAAGTGTTGTAAAATATACTATAATGATAGCGATTATCATGATTTTCTTCAGTATATCCTTCCTTTGATAATACTTCAATTAAGTCATGATACCGTTTAACCCAATGTATTCTCTTTCGGAGGGGTACAGATAAAATGTATGAAAATAAAATTTGGGTTCATTATGGATCGGGCCAATGGTCATCAGGTCGGGTAAAATTCCGAAATTTCGGCCCGTGCAGACAGATCTCTAGCTGTCTGGGAGAGTAACTGGGTGAAACTAGAGTTAGAAACAAAGGTGGTCTCCGTTCGTCCTCATTGGAACTGTAGAATGACGGTCTCCTTGACTACATCGGTGATGATGGGGAGTGTTCTTGCCAGGTTGAAAGTTTCATTGCCTGTCCTCGTCTTTAGCTCTTGTCATCACACTCTTGCCAGTTGCCGAGAAATATGTTCTCTTTACCTTTACTGTCCTTTGCATCTGAATTATCATAAGAACCTTCAGATAAAATGATATAAAAATGTTCGATGCCGGATACAATGCCTGGCATTACATTATGTGACTTCATTTCAAGAGACGAAATAATAAAAGGCAGTCATCGACAGAGACTTTATTTTCACTGTTTTTTTTTTCTTTTGAGTTATACACTACTGTTTTGTTCCTTAGTGCAACATATGTATGACAGGATTAAAGTGTTTCATCACCAATAATAGTTGACACAATGGAATTATTATAGTATTGGTAATAGTTACTGATTATTTTTTTTAGCAGAAACAAGAGAATGTAGGTTAATATAAACTTCACGTCCGAAGCCGAAACTTAACATTTCAACATTAAACATAGTAATGCATATCTTTTTATTTCTCCAGTGAAGTGGTCGTGAAACAGAACCTTTAACACTGATCTCATAAAACAAAAACAAAAAGTTATTATTGTGTACTGGTAGTTATTCAACGAAGTTACGAGATTTTGAACGCACTGAAGTGTGCTTACGAGTGGTTGATAGGGAAGATACCGTAGTCAGTAAGACAGTTTGAAAAAGCACAGATTTTTAGTGCCCAGGAGGATGGTTAGAACTAAGAGGGGCGATGGAGAAAATTTCATGGTGCGGAATTCACTAAATATTATTAAGATGACCAGTCAAAGACGATACGATGGGTGGTGCATGAGGACATTATTATAAATGCGTACAAAACCTTTCTTCGGTAGGCTGGAGGGAACAGAAACTCGAAAGACCCAAACGTACGTGCAAGGATAATATTATGATGGATGTCAGAGAAATAGGATATGAAGGTAAGGATTGCATTCTTCTGGTTCAGGA
Organism: Zootermopsis nevadensis; assembly: GCF_977971745.1. Classification (NCBI taxonomy): domain Eukaryota; kingdom Metazoa; phylum Arthropoda; class Insecta; order Blattodea; family Termopsidae; genus Zootermopsis; species Zootermopsis nevadensis. The sequence continues at coordinate 14,452,818 of NW_028259156.1, forward strand.
TAAGAACCGGTGGTGGGCTTTTGTGAACACTATAATGAACCTAAGGCTCGTAAGATTTTAGGTTTCCACAGCAGTGAGTATGAAGATTTCTGTCTTCTGAGTTGTTGTGCTGTGTAGTCTGGTCGATTTTACCAACGTTTCTGAGGCCATACTGAATCGCCCTGATGACGGAGGCAGTATGATCTCTGAAACGTTGGTAAACATCGACCAGACTACACAGCGCAACAACCCAGAAGACAGAAATCTTCATACTCATCGCCCTGATGACGGAGGCAGTATGATCTCTGAAACGTTGCTTAACATCGACCAGACTACACAGCGCAACAACCCAGAAGACAGAAATCTTCATACTCATCGCCCTGATGACGGAGGCAGTATGACCTCTGAAACGTTGGTGAACATCGACCAGACTACACAGCGCAACAACCCAGAAGACAGAAATCTTCAACCTAAGGTTTCCATAAAAGGAAGGGAATTTATTTTGTAAGTCGCCGACAATCAGCTTCTCAAGAAGGATTCTGTTTCATGTGGAGTTTATGTGAAGAATATGCTGGCGCTGTTGAATTCCCGTTAACACTTCCTGCCGTCGACTTATTTTTATGTCACCTTGAACGATGCAGCCGTTGCATGTACTGAAGCGTGGAACCCTCACTTACTTAGACGCCCTGCACCAAAGTGTTGCAGTGTACTTCAGCTCTTAATTGCTTATGGAGACCTTGGTCTAACCCCTTTCATTACACACTCAAATTTGATTTATTTATAATATCTTCTCCAACATCATACTTAAACGTGTATTTTGTATACTGTTAGCATCTATTTCCGACATGTCAGATAAGGCGAATTTAAGTCCTACAAATTTATAGTAGACGGATTCTCTTTATAAGTTATAATTTCTTCCCAGAAATAATAATATATCATGATAATATTAATAACTTCTGTAACATATTTACATTCGCATACAGTAATACAGAATGTGATCCGAATGAAACTGATTTGTATCTGTAACAAATGAACACTTGGACCACACAAAGTTTTAAATTTGCAAATAAAGTACTGTATTAGAGCAAATCATTACACTGCTGTCAGAATTCAAAGAGTTCTTACATAGCAGGCGGGTGGAGGTGCTAGAAATGCAGTTAACTTCTAAATCAAATAATCAAGGGCTGACAATTCGCCAGGAGGATGGAGATTTGAGATTTGTTATACAGCAGGGGATTAGTATTTGGATGTTATAGAGTAGTAAACATCGTGCTTCCGGGCATACAGACATAAATTTGAAATCAAGTGGCCTTAGATTCGGATGGATGGACGCAGATATAAACTCATGGGCAGGGTCATTCTGAGCTACGTAGTTGCGTCACAGTCACGAGCCTGGAGTCGTTGGCATTCTGTATGTACACAAAAGGGAACTATAGTAAAAAATGTGTATATGTATCACATGATGACTAATTTGAAGTATCTAGCGTTTCTACAGCTCTTGTTAAGGTACAATTTGGCTGCACGCGACAGAGACAATCGACCGAGGCAGGCGACAGAGACGGGAGATTGACACATCGCAGTTTGTCGCCACACACTTTTGAGGTGACGACCGAGACATGCGGCAAAGTGTTTGTTTTCTTTGTTTTGTTGAGACATACGTGCACATATTCTGTGAAAAATGAGTAGAAAAATGCTTCTAAAAAGGTTACTCGAAGAAGAAGAAGATGATGATGTGTTGCTGTGTTATTTGTTCCGAAAGAAACAAAGAAAACCTATGAGTTCAATATTCAAAACCAGACGCGAAGAAGGATCTTTCTGTCGGTGGTCAGTGGCCGGTTTTCTGCTACTAATTCTACCAATTGCTCATCTTGGTCACCAGTAAATTTAATTTCTGCCATTATTTTACTCAACAACACACGTGCTGCCTGAGCCCGTCGCGAGACACTACTGGTCCGAGAGCGGTCTCCTATGCTTTGTCTCTGTCGCCTGTCTTTGTCTCGCGCTCGTAATTGTACTTCATACGATTGTACAGAGAGCAGACAGGAAGCGACCAATCTCGGTCTCGCAATTCTGTCGACTGCAGCCAAATTGTACCTTTAATGTAACAGTTCATATTTTCCGAATAAAATGCATTAATATATATTCATTATTATTGACCTTGAATTTGGATAATTTATTTCATGCACCATGTTGTTCATAACGTATCATCTGGTTTTTGATTTTAATATATTCTTGGTGAATATTTTAAAATTGACCTGCGATTAAAAGCAGTAGCAAATATTGAGATATATAAAATATGTTTGTATAACAGGGAAAGTATTTTGATGGACATTGGCTCTTTCAGAAGAGAGTAGAAACTTTGTTATAAATTAGACAGATACAGCATACAAAATAAAAAAAAACAGTATTTAACAAATAAAACATGTCGTCTCTAAAAACAGGCTCTTAAATTTTTCACGCAGGTCCTAATGGGAACTAGTTTAGAAATTCCTTTTTTTTCACATTTAAACATATAAATTACACCTATATATCTTGTTGTTTATGAACAAAGAGGAACTAAATAAATGCATATGTGTTTTTGTGAAGTAGGAAGGTTCGATGTTAAAGTTGGGAGCCAGTGTAAGCAGTCTTATTGGATGTTTCTTCGTGTGTTTCTCATCTTTATCTTCAAAACCTAAGCAAAAGATCCATAGAAATTAATTATAAATATTTGGAACATATTTTTTAGAATGTTTGTGAAATCAGTTCCGCATTCAAACGATTACTCAACTGACTTTAGATGAACATCTAATTTAACTAACTTGCACTGTCCTTACTAAGAACCTAATATTCGATCAGCTGCACAAGAGATCCCCATTTTATATAAAACACGATTGTCCATTATCGTACTCACTAGCTCTGGCCATGGGCCCTTTTCCTGAACTAGATAAATCAGTCCATATTTTCCCGTATTTTTATGATCAATTTTAATATTATTCTCACGCCTACATCTTGGTCTCCCAGATAGCTTTCTCCTTGCAGGTTTACTGACTGAAATGTTGTGTTTATTTCTTATCTCTTCCGTACAAGTAACACGGCCCATCTTTATCATCTTCCTTGATTTGGAAATAACATCGTATTGCATAAATTCAGGGGAATATATTGTCTATGCTCCATGGTGTTAGTTTTTAAAGACTATTTTTGTATAGGGACTTGGCCGCTCTTAAAATATTTCCACAGCTGCAAGCGTAATGTAGGATTATTGAATGTTTTTATTTGAACAACCCCGTGAAGTTATTCGCGCAAGGGACTGAATGAATTACACTCCACGGGCGAAAGAAACAACGTTCTAAGATAGTTTTGTACTATTTTAAGAGAAGAATTTTAACTATTTCCAAATGACATTGTCCTTCCCGAGGTAATAACCTTTAAGCACTGTTGCGGAAACGAAACATTTGTTTATGGCATCAGTATTGACATATGACATACTAAATGTTCTGAACTAGAGATCTTGGCAACTGCACTGTTTAAACTTGTAGAGAAACAAAGCATTAATTTACAATTTAAGTTTATATTTTTGGAATTTTAACGGACTGTATGTGGGGAAAAGACAGTAGAAGTATTTTTGTAAACGCTGTTACAAATAATAAATCGAAGTGTGAAATATATGTTCTTTTCAGTTTATGATAAGCGTGTATTTGTGAAATTCTGTATAGTTTCCACTTTATTTACATTTAGGTTAAACAAGTTTGTTGTTAATCTGGACCCCCCACAAGCCTCCTTCCCAAGTACACAACCATGACATTTATTACACATTCATGAAGGTTGCTTGTACGGCATTTTTGTGTCATGCAGCATATAACTACAAAAACATGACTGATGTGTTGCTGTCAGGCAGACGTATTTTAAGACGTTTCGTGTATTGTAATCTGCATTAAATGCAGTCATATGATCTTGCATCTATCCAACCTAACCCAAAGAATTGTTATAATTAAGCTGCATGCATTCTCTGCTTTATAGTCAGATATAAAATGTCTTACTGACATATTGAAGCTTTATGTATTTATTTCTGAGCTGGAGGTCAGTTAAAATTTATATGTCATTCAAGGGAACCTTCGAAGTTTTACCTTACATACAATTGTGCATAAAACTAATAAAACACAAGTTTAATTCATCCTCACAAAATATAAACTTTAAGGCTTCTGTCTTGGATGCTGCAGTTCTATGTATCTTCATCATATGAATATTTATAAGTCGTAAAGATCAGTATGTAATCATCATTTTCACATGTTAACAGTACAAGGCGTTTCGGCAAGCGTTTGACATTATCAGACATTCCAGAAGCATAACTCAGCGTCGTCTTGTTTCGTTCTTCCTCTTAATTCGAAATATTATCTCAACACGCTGCTCTCAAACACTATCAGTCCTTGTGAGATTTCAGGTTCTCACGGCGATGAGTACGAAGATGACTGTCTTCAGGGTTGTTGCGATGCGTAGTCTGATAGTTTACCGACGTTTCAGAGATGCTTGCTGTCTCCATATTCAGAGTGATTGATGATGGACGCATTAATCACTTCTGAAACGGTCGTAAAATGCCATACTACACGGCGCAACATCCCGGATGACAGCCATTTCCAAAATCCATGTACTGAAGAAGACACGTTCACACGCATATAAATTGGTACAAGTCTATATTTTAAGTATTGTAGGTATTTAATATGCACGCTAACGCAAATTATGAACAAGTTGAGTAGCGAACGATTTATAATTTATTCTGGACCCTTTATTCAGATATAAACATTCAAAATTAAGTAATTGTTAATCAGTAGGCTTTAAGGTTCTCACGGCGGTGTTAAATAATCCGATAATCTATTCATGGAGCCTGGGAAAATTAGGCCAAAAGCAAATTTTGTCAACTGAAATCCCACACGACGAGCTGGAGTTGCAACTCGTCGGGCCTGTGAGTTTAGCCATACCGAACTGTAACATGCCAGACCGCTTGTATTTGGCCTGGGAAAGACTGTTTCTGAATTTTTCTTCAGCGTCTCGAGAAAAATACTGAGACGGTGTAGCTTATAATAGGCCACGACCGTCCCCTTCAATTTTCACATGTAGCATTCGACATCAATTTGCCCATGTTGTGTAGATAACCTCGATAATCCTACGGTCAATGTAAAGGGATTGATGTCGAACTGAAGATTTACCGAACTAGGGAAAGAAGAAAGCTGTAATCATTTTACTATCCACATATTTTATTGGTTTTACATGCAGAGTTGTTTTAAAATATTGTCTAGATCCACAAGGAAAGATTTTTACACCATAATTGAATTTAAAACTGTTAAAGCGTACAGTTTGTCCAAAAGCTAAAATACCCTGCTAATCAATGTGGTTCTGATAGATTTATTGAGCCAGTTTTCTCAGAACGTATCCACTTTCAACTTCTACACAAGGTTCATTAACCTCTGCGTTAACTGGCTTGACTAGGATGGCGTTAATAGATATCAAAGTAATCAGTCAGAAAACCACTGATTAATATTTATAAAAAAATCACAGAATCTATTATGTATTGCTGAATTTATATGGGCCAAAAATATAACTTGGACGAGAGGAATAAGAATTGAATACCTTTATTTGCTGGTCAAATCTTTTTGAAGGCCGAGAAGGAAAGAAAAGAGGGGGGGGGGGGGAGATTATTAAAAGTATTTTTGAGGGCGCAGGTGTGATAATTTACAGGAGTCAACAAAATGTAAGTTTTCACTTGTCTGCCCATGTTTTACGTTCGTCACAGACGACCACATGAGTGGGTTTGTTGAGCCTTGATAATACATATTGGATACTGTTATATTAAGAAGTGATTTTAATTTTAAAAATGTAGAACTTTCTGGTTTTTGCAATTGATATTTAGGACATAATCTCGCAATCATTAGAAATTTAAATTATGATCAGCACCGTTTATCACATTTAGCATTTGAATTTGTTTTATAAGACAGTCTGATTTTTCTGAATTACAATAAATTGCGTCTCGAAATTGATAGGATAGGAGTATTTAAGGAATCAGAAAGAAGAAAATCATTTTCTTTTTAATGTACATTTATTGTACCAAAATGCATTGTATACTGTACAAATCAGTACAAAAATTATATAGATCACAGCCATTTTAAGATCCAGGACATTACAAAGTTGTTTGGCAAGTAATAAAATACGCATGAAGTTCAGACTACACGCGTTGTTATTACAGTGACATAATATTTATCAAACAACAGTATTAACAACAAATTTCATACCATCATTGACGAGTTACAGCGTACAAGTAGCCTATATAAAACAGCACCATCTCGTTCTTATCTTGAAGCCTTGAATTACACTTTCAATTTATTGATGGAAAATCTCATCTACTGACGCTCTAGAGCAGTGATACATAAAAGGAAATATTCTTTGTCACGTTTCACAGCCTTATGAATTCTGCTTACTTTATCTCACGTTTCTTACGTGAAAAAGTTTTAAAATCTACGAAATGTTTCGCGTCTATAAATTGAACGTGCATTATTGTTGCTGTAGGATTCATGGCTTTGTTCCAGTTTCAGCATCGTGTTGTGTGGCTGCGAAACTGTAGTTGTGCTTTTTTTCATTCGAAATTAATTTTAAAACGGTTTTATAATTAACCCTCTTATTTGCAAAAAGTATGTAAGTTATTTCTTTATATTATGCACAAATATTTACACAATTTTACTTGTGTAAGGTTGTCCTGATTATTTTTTGTAGCAAAGAGCAGTACATAATATGGTTAGAAAAGAACATATAAATTGTCTTTTGAGAGATATTTTATTAAGTTTTGTTGTAAAAACGAAACTGGTAATGTCTCAATCTATGTTCTGTGTAAGAATGTTTTAAAGTTACTTAATAAATTCAGGCCCGGTTTGTGCATATCAGAAAATTTTCGACTAATGACGCAGATACCAAACTCTTTTCGCATGAAGGGATGTTGTCTTTGTACAGATGCTTCAGTGTTATTTATGTTTCCAATCCTGGCAGAAGGCCCAATACTAAAAAATTTCGCCAAACACACTAGAAGGCATAAGGGAGTTTCTGTGCCATGACAACACGATGCTTTTCAGCCAGCCTTTTGAGTTTGAGTTTCTGAAACTCAGTTGCTTCAAAACACACACACACACTCACTCACTCTCATACAAACGCATGCTTGTGCATGCAAATACAAAAGACTAGTGGTCTTACAATTACAGATGTAAACACAGATTTACAAATAAATATATTACATTCTAAATAAGTTAATTATGTATTTTATTTTGTGCATTATCTCAACTCAATGAAGCCACATCCAGAAACTTGAAATATAATATATATCTCACGCTGTGAATCTGGCACAAATATGTAATTATGTAACACAAAATGTGTGTCACGTATCCTTGCTTTTTGCTGTTTACAAACCTCTCAAGGACTCAACGTTCTAAGTAGGAATCCCTACTTGACAAGAATCCTGTTTTGTACCATGTTTATTTCATTAAACACTTATTATCATCAGTGGACAGAACTTTACAGTTACTGGGAAATACACGCTCAAGATCATAAGGTATGGAATGTGTTGACCTTACAACAAACATTTAGAACAGAAATGCGTCTTATATTACGCCACTTAATTTTTTTTTCTGTTTACAACGATCTTTAATGGTTTTGTTGTTGTAATAACACCTCTTATTTACATTCAAGCTGTTGTATTATTACAACGGGTAATTCAGAAAGTTTTTAGTTTCCGAAATACTTTAAAATCTAACCATAATAAATATTCTTTTCTGCCAGTATTTCTTAGAAATGGCACTGGGTGTGATGATCTAATTTGAACCGGTCGGAACAATGGTTCTGTCCGTTTCATTTGTGTGACGTTATTGTCCAAAGTTGAAATCGGACTTTTGCGAAAAGCTCATTTTCATAATGTCACAATCATAACCCGTTCATCTGGAATACTGTCTTTCTTATTAATTTATCCAGGCCCAATGTTATATGGGCAGATTAACCCTACATCGTAAACTGCTGTCCATTCGCTGCGAGGCTAAGAATTACATTCTGTTAGATACGTTGCGCCTGTTATATTACCTTTCCTTTAAATACCGGTTTGTGTCATTTCTATCTTCCACATTGAAAATAATTTGAAAGTAATTTGTTGCGTTGGAAAGTGTTAAATAAATTAGGCAGTTGAGTGTATTTTTTGCATTTATGATTACAGTAATTTAACTCAATGTTTTATGTCAAATTGACGAGAGAGAAGTGTTGATTCCCTATCTTTCAGTTATATACTTAACAGAAAAGTCAAAATGCAAATTGGTTTATAATATTCCCTTATAAGTGAGAAATAAATAAAATTAAATGTAGCTGAATAAATTATAATTAAATAGGATATTGAATAAAATTAAAGCTCTTGGAAGATTTACAACTCATAAAGCAAGATCAGTCTGCTTTCTAATTATTCTTCATCCACAACCACCCAGCCTCGCCAGACATTAAGACACTTTGATATGTTTTCAGTATTCTGTCATGCTCAGATATACTACATAAATATAAAGACATTCAAGTATAGGCCGGCCTATTTTATTGGTATTTGTTCATGTTACACCAAGTGACTTCTGTCTTTCAGAGGCTGGGAAGATGTACTCTTTCATCACTCGGCGCTGAAGCGGACCGATTACCTCCATGCCCTCTCTTACCATGACACAAAACCCATCACCGGGAAGAAGAGAGATTTCCTCGTCCGTGGTTTAATGTGACGAAGAGTCAATTCTTCTCACGTTGATCCTCTTCTAGTCATTTAATTTGACAGCAACCCCAGTTTTGGGACTCTTAGCGTTGCCTGTGCCAAGTTTTCATAATTGTGTCACTGGCATTCTTTAAATGTAGGCTAATTCCCACCTGGACTCGGCATCTTCTTCAGATCGCTTACCATCGCCTTGCCAGAACGATGAGAATTATTATGGTGACTCAGTTTAAAATAATGGCAGCTGCGGTGGCAGCGGGGGGACGTCTGTGAATCTCGTGCGTCGTCGGCTGGCACGCCATTCAGCGAGATAAGGGGAGTAAGGCAGTCAGCAGACCAGCTGACGAATCACGGAACTGCCGTCGGGCATCGCGTAGCAGCGTCGCTGGGACCTGCCGGGCTCTGGTCTAGTCACAGCGAAGCCGTTGCCGTGAAGTTCTGGCGCCGTTTTAGGACTCGGCTGCGGTGTAGGTCGGACTTTTGGCAGACGACCACCGTGCCCCCCTGGGTGTGTTGCTGTGACTGGTTGCTGATGGTACCGTTTTTACCATTGCTGCCAATTAGAGTACCGATCATCTTTGATACCGAAAATTTGCGGGACTTGTGATGTCCATTGTTCGTGTTTCCTTGGAGGCAACGACACTCATTCACGAGCACTTCAAAAGCTTGGTACAGGTCCGCACTGTTTTCTGCGACGGATACTTCAAAAAATTGGCAACCATTCTGAATTGCTGCAGTACGTCCTTCTAGCTCCTCCACCTGCAGACAATAAATACATATGTAAATGAATAAACAAGTTAAATGTAAAGCCTTGTTCAGTTAAGCTGATATCTTTTAGTGGATTTTTTAAATTGTTTTTTAGACAAAGTCAATTGCAACAAACTTCACATAAAACTAATTTACATGCTTCGTGCGTGTTTCTAAGACCAACGGCTTTTTAATGAACGACAAGTGCAATATCGTTTTGAAGTGTAGCAGGAGAGATTTATTGCAAATGATATTGAAGGGTGAGGTTAAAAGCTACATTTAAATATTTAAACGAAGGTTATTTATCAAGAAAATCTCCCAAAACTTATTTGACCGAATCAAATTAGTTCACGTGCCAGGGTTAGAGCAATTAGGTAATTATTCTTGTGCAACTGCAAAGTTGTTCCATGCTAGTCTATACGCAGAGCAGAGATCCATTTTCTTCAAAGAATGACATCACAAGGAAAGAATCAAATTCAATTGAAGCCTCCAACGCAAGACTAGAAATATGCTTATTACGTTCCGTAATAGTAATTAAATTTAATTAATTTAATAACATGCTTGACACCAAATATCGGAAGCCAATTATAGGAAAGCACTGAAATAAAAAACCCAAATAAAATAGAACAAGACGCGAAAAGGAGGTATAACAAAAGAGCACAAATAATAATAATAATAATAATAACGCACAGAGAAATAAATTGATAAGTTAGTTAGGAGTTAAGTAATAGTTCCGATAGCAATAATTTGTTTGTGAAACTCCTAAGACAAAGCGTCGCTATGGTAACATGTTACTGGCGAGGTAGCTAAGGCTGATAAATTACAAAATGAAAGCGTGTTTCAATAACAACAGTTCACAAGTGAAGTGTTGAAGGTTGACAAAAAAGTTTCAAAATGAAATGTTTTGAAGGAAACTTAATTTCGTGACGGGCAGCTCCTTCCACTCACTGCATGATGGAAGACAACTCACCTCTCGGAGGTGTTCGAGGTCCGCCTTGTTCGCGAGCAACGTGACGGGGACTGCGCTAACTGGACGAAGTTTTTGGAAGTTCTCGAGGGCTTCCATTGCGTACTCGAAGGACTGCTTGTCCGTTATGGAGTACACCACGACACAAGCATCTGCCCATTGCACCTGCTCCAATGGAAACGTCGAATCCCTCTGTGGACAGAATATAAAACATAACATTCGATTAGGTTTCAAAATTATATTGAGATGCTTATAAGAAATGGGTTTTAATGTAACGCTTTGAGACTAGGTTTAGATTTGACAATTTTTTAGAATGGACCTTCTGGTATGCTCCTCGTTCAAAGAAGACAAACCCTTAAAGAATTTCTGGCAGACCAGCGTGCATCGAAAATATATTTTTATTAGCTCAGACCACTTTACGTGATACAGATACTAGTAACTTCTGTCACATGTATTACTTATTAAATGAACCATCTGAGTAACTTTCTGTAATTAATAGTTTAGCGAGGTGGACCAGTAGGGAGAATGTATAATCTTTAATTAAAATGTAGCTTCAATAACATATTAAGGCTTGTACACTGTGAACTAAACAAGCAGCTAACCACTGCACTATTGTTCATGAAATCTAGACGGAACATTAAGGTTGTGTCATGTTTGAAGACTGAGTCTCCTTTCTGTTAACTTTACTTTAAAATAATTTAGGAATGTAAGACAACTTACCGTCTCTCCTGATACGTCAATGATTTCCACTTCAAGCGGGGTGTTGTTGACTGTAACAGTCTGGCGGTACAGCAGATCTGTAACAACAGAAACCCTTTGCTATATTTTCCATTCAAATTAGCACCTTAAGTGAAATACAATAAAGAACATTGGTGTCTGTCTGGAGTTCAGATGTTTTCCGAATGCGATATGTTTTATTTTTCCTACTGTGTTGACATTAAAGTTAATTTATTACTAATACAAATCAGTTATTTGTATTTTGATGTTTCGGATAGGCTTTTAGACCTTTATTACGACTATATTTCAGTAATGGGCCAAATTCGAGTTGAGCTTCATGCAAAATACGAACTGACAGACAGAGAACAATATGGAATATACAAGATAACGTTTGGTCCATATTTTGTCGAAATCTCTTGAACAAGTTAGGAGGTGAAACATACGGACGGAAGGAGACGACTACTACGTTGTGCTTGCATTTCACGCAAAACTAACGTTATTATTGTTATTAATTATACATTGACTTAAACAGTGTACAAGATCAAATCCATTTTTGCGCCTTCCGTTGACAGGCTGGTGTTTAACAAGTCATGGGATCAGATTACAAAGATGGGCACTTATTCTTTGAACAAATATCGCTTGACGTAAATGCATTAATCACTTCTTTTAATTGCACGTAAAACTCCATTAGTGAGACAAGTGAGTAAAACAACACCGAAGTAAATAATGTGCTGGACATTTATGAAGAAAATTTAATGAAGTGTTGTAAACTTTTTATGGTCTGTGTTTACTGAATGAAATGATTTCTGAGTAAGGTAATTACCAGCCAGTTCTTGAATTATTTTTTTATTCCGAAGGAAAACTTTAGTATAAAACAAAATTCTTCACTGAATTTTGATAAACAGACAAAGAAACGTTTCGTTGGCTATTTCTATGCAAAATACAGTTGCGTTAAAATTCAGTTAGCACATTTAAGCTGAGGTTAGATCTGCACTAATGGGAGGTTACATCGAATTTACTGGGGGGGGGGGGGAATTCGCAAGTTTTGAACTTTACTTCGAACCCCGGAAGCGATGAAGTCATTAACCCGTCACAATGTGATAAACCCCCGCCTCTGTGTTCTTGGTCCTAAGGTGCAGAAGATTTGCTTCAGTGCCTGGAAGTAACTTCACGGTGAGTTGGAAGTTCACAGTGGTAAATAGAAGTTGCTTATCTTCTCCTCTGACACTGAATGCGAACATTCTGGAGGCTTTTAGATGTGTGGGACGTAGAAGGGAAATTAAAGGCGTTATGCCGTTGGTATGCACTGTAACCAATTTCCGTCGAGATAAGTTTATGTTGATAATAATTAAAGGGGCCAATGCTAAAACAAACAAACGTGATAGCCTATATTTCACGAACGGTAATCATGGTCTAATGTTTATAACTTCCCATGAATTTCAACATTTAGGCCTAACAGAATTCGTAAATCATATTTGGTTCCGCATTACTTTTAAGAAATAGCTACATACCAGGAGCCTTTTCTTGTTAGTGTCTGAACGCTCGTCAGTATGCACAGAGATTTTTTGGAATGCTGAACGTGGTATAGTAACATCAAAGTTGGTTATTCTGGTTGGTTTTATGATAGATGCCACCTGTCATCCTGTCATTATGCATGAATTGTTAGTTTCTGCAGTAAATAATGTTTTACCTAACTCCGTGGAACAGAGATCTTCTTGAAGATACAATAGCCACTCAGGTAATCAAGACATATCCCGCTTATTATGGAACTCGAAGGTTCATTGCCGTCTTCACGCGACCCCGAAACTGGTCTCTGTCCAGATTAACCCAATTCAAATCGTCACACTTTATTTCTTTAGAACCCATTTTGATATTACACCCATATAAATCTAGGATTTACGTTAGGCTGACTACAAAAATTTTGTATGAATTTGACACTACACGCTCCATTCTATCTAACCTTCCTTCATTTGATGCCTTAAATAATCAACTAATACACCAACACATAGTTTAGTGTACTCAACATTGACGCAGTCTTTACAGTAGGCATATTAAATACCTCACAAGCTTTCTACAAACAAGTCCGGGTCATGATAAGCACATTAGAACAACATTACACAAATCAGCTCAATTTAGATTTCGTCAGTATTATTATAGACTGTTTGCATTAAAATAACTGACAGTGAAAGCATCATCCCCTAGAATGTATTTTCAGACAGTCCTTAATTATGCCTATAATATATTTAGAAAAGTCTTTTTTTAAATAACATCGTTAACTCACTAAAAAAATAATTTTGTTTCTACATTTCACACTAGAAGAAAACTTCAGTTTGAAGACTACCAAGCTCTGATCCTAAGTTCAATTTATGTAACCCCTACAGATAGATCTCGTGCCTCACAGAATAGTTGCACACTGGTTGAACTAATTTTAGAATAATTTCTCTTTTTCTCTTTCGGCTGTTTCTGTGCCCTCCTGTCGTTGCATTGCCTGCCAGAAATCGTTGGCGCCAGAAATCGAGTCAAGGAACACCATAATATCAGCATCTAGGCACCAGCTGAATGTATTACCTTGTATTCAGCATGTACCATGTGTCGAAATTAATAAGGCACCCACACATGCCAACCGTGTAGCAGTAATTAAAATAATTTAAAGAAAAGTAGCGTGATATATGGTTCCAGGAAGCGAATAAGGGTCTAGTACATAGACGACACATGCGAAATCTGATTTCAACTTCATAAAATACATTTAAAGGGACTGACATAATGTGGTGCTGGGAAGATGACATAAACACACCTATCAGTAAGCTAATGCGCACAGTTGTAACAAACTTCGCTTCACTTCGCACGATTTTGAGATTTAATATTCTGACTGCAGTGAATGTTTAAATTATGGTCTTCTCATTTGTGATTCTGTATAATCATGAAGTTGGAGGCGATATGTTCCTCAGAAAGGTTAGTAACCACCTACAAGACTACGCAGCATCACATCCCATAACATCGCAATTTGCATGAATTTGCTTCTTCGCGAATGACTACAGGGTTATCTTATTTTTGTAATCGAAACAAAGATGAGATTGGGGGGCGCACATAAAACTCACGAAAGAGATGAGAGATAGCCACAAAATTTTATCGACAAAATAATAAAGAGATTTTACAAATATCTAACTGACGACAGTGTCCAAGGGCGGGCTCTTGTGAACACGGTAATGAAGTTACGGATTGTACAAAAGGAGAATAATTTCTTGACAGACTGGCAAGACTACTTTCTGCGGTGTAGCGAGTAATTGCACTCAATTATAAATAAAAGAAATACTTGTATATTCTTAAATTACTTGAGGGAGGAACTAAGATCCTCGCTCGACACAATACGCTGTCCCCTTCTCTTTCGTATCTTATTACCACCTGGCGTTTGTTTCCACTCAGCAGGAGGTCCTAAATGTGGTCTCTTCGGGCCCAGTAAAATAAATATAGACGCGTTATGGATGAGTCCATCTGGCCGTCCCTGCTCCTGTCTGTACGGCGGCCAGCTTAAAATATTTGGCTCGGTTTTCATATCTCCAACAATGAGATAAAACAATACAAATTGTAATCTCTCCAAGAAACGAATGCACCCCAAGCTCCATCATTGTTTCATATTCATTTTGTTCTGCGAAATTTTGGTTTGGTGTGAAGACAGGAGATTGGTATTCACTGGGAAAATCAAGGAGACGCTAAATAACTTTCTTGCGGTGTAAACTCACTTGCAAATTGTTCCTTCCATTAGTATGTTCAAGTAATTTATTGGGAGTTTATTAGGTATCATTTTTTCGACTTTACTCTGTGTGGTAATTACTTTTCCGGGCATTAAATACGAAATTTAATCAAAATCAATAGGTCGGCGTGTTGTTACATGCCTGACATAATAATAATAATGAGATCGATAATTAAGATGGTAATAATAGTAATATTAAATTTGATTACGTCATTTGCATTGAATTCAGGAAAATATTTTGTTGGTAATTAATATATTATTATTATTATTATTATTATTATTATTATTATTGTTGTGTATGTTACTCCAGTAATCATGTGTTTACTTTCATTCGTCATAAAGCGCTCTGTAAGACACCTTAATAACACGCATGCATCCCGAAAAGAGTAATCCATTCCTTAGAGTTTAATTACCAATGAATATTATATCCAATTTTGTAACATACGGGTTTCTGCAAATTAATGACGTCATTAAACACTGTTTTGATGTACTGAGATATATGTAGGTAATTATAAGAAGAAATCTTGATTTGTTGTCGGGTACTATTCCATATCTTTCTCTTCAATTTCCAACACCTTTAGATTCGAGAATATGAGCGAAGAATTCAGTGGAATGGAACTTATTTTACCAAGTACGTAAGTTCCTGCGTTTGGAACCTTTCCCTTTAATAAGACCAAGCTATAGCAACCATCGTATTGGAAACTTACCTCGCAATTTATAACACCAAGCACTCGTAATTTATTGTAACACGAAGGTGGAACACCTCAGCTTTGAATTAAATTGCTTGAAATGCTAACTAAACGTCTTCCACCCTTCCTTTGCGTGTACCATGCAGTCTGTCACTCCGACACTCTTAAATGAGTGTTTTAAGACGGCCGACTGAGAAGTAGGTCAGACGAGAATGGTTCTCCTAAATTGTGAACTAATAATGAAACTTCCCGCGAGTCGTACGCTGCATATTGCCCGTGTATTGACGCTAGAAGCTTCGTGAGTTTCTTTTCGCGATATTTGTTTGTGGCGAAAGGTAACGGATGTCGGTACTCACGTTAAGAAGGGCGTACGAGATCAGTAGGGAGAATTATGTATTTGTTTCTAACAGCATCTCTATCTGAAATACAGTCTGAGCCTCCTGTGGGGCAAGCAAGGCACCACAGACTGTCCTTTCCACCCAGAGATGTGTGTCTGCAGAATTGACATCTCAAAATGAAATTCTTGTTTTCAGGTTGTGGGCATATTTCTCGCATTACGAAGCCAAACACGACTTTTTGTTTATGTTAAATATCCAAGACATCCTACATTAGCACATAAATTAAATAACGGGTTTTATGTTATAAACGGTTGTAATGAGTAAAGTTAAGAATAATATCGACCTGAATTTTCCCCGGTTTGGATTATGGGTTATCAATATTTCTCAAAATTTTAAACAATTTTTTTTTCTTCAAAACTCATAAATTTTATGACATAATTTCTACCCCTACATTATACAATTATGTAAGACGTTGCGAATCGAAAGAGACACGTCAGCTATACGGATTTCCTGCTAAACGTTAGTTAAACAAATAAGATGCCATGTTGTGATTATGCTGACAAGAAACAGCCATAATGGAAGATTTCATGTGTTTAAAGTAACTATAATATGTCAGCATTTACTTACATAGTGAATTTTATGTGGATTCTGTTTAGAACGAAATCTGTATTTAATTAGAGTTGGTTGGTGTAGGTCTTAGTTCAGATCTAGTTCCCGGAGAAAATGAAGGGTGCATATGGAAACAAAACATTAAATTTTCTATCTAGTAAGTGATCATTTCTCAACTGCCTGCTAGGATAAGTTTTAACATGGCTTCTTGAATGCTATTATTGTTTTATCTTCTGTTTCCCTAATTTATAAACAAGATTGTTCAGTCTTCAAGTTATAGATAGAGAAATTAACACGCTTACTAGAGTGTTTTACTGAAAACATAGGCTATTTCAGATTAGCATATACTTAAATAATAGAATTGGAGTCGTTTATAGAAAATACTCGGAGTGCCCATCAAAATACAGGAAAAATAATTAATGAATGCTGATATGGAAACGAAATTAATCGAAGGAATGGCATAGAACTTTGTTTTATCTGTACCATATGACAGCCCTTACACTTCTAGGTCTCTCACTAAGCGTCATCGAGTTGTATTGTGAAAATAATAGCCAGGTATTGCATACTTAAACGCAGGAAGTCGTAAGGGAAGACAGACTTGTACTGAGCTCCAAGTTCATGAATGTCGATTCAAAAAGGCAGTTCTCTGTGTGGCGATAGTCACTGATGTGTTCAGTTTGCATGAAGCCAACGGGTTTGTTAAGCAGTAACAGGAGATGGCCCGTTGAGAAGTTACAGTTTTCCAAGGGAGGTCACCAATTCCTCTCTAAGTAATGAAACGTTTTACGCTCTTATAATTGTAGAACGAGGCACGGAGGACGAGTCTATCGAGAACTAGATGTGTCCAGTCGATTTACCTTAAGAGAATTCATTATTCCTGTTTTATTTTTAGAACTTAACACCAGTTTAGGGTTTAAGCTATTTGTGAGCCTCGTATTAATGCTGAATTATAGCTTATGCTGTTATTTTGGGCACACAAGCGCCGACAATTTTATTATCTGTTAAGTAGTAATAGACTTTTTATTCATATATTTTTTTCTGTATTATTCATCTGTGTAGTTCTTTTCAATCACGCAGTAGTTAGTACAGACATGTTTCGTGAATAATGTAATAATGATTATTAAATTGGGTAAGATTTGCACTTATTCCGTTCTTGGTTGTCCTATTTTCTGTATCAGTAGCCAATTAAATTCCCTTTGCAGGTTCAAAAATAAAGCTAACAGAGGGATAACTCCGAAGATATCTTGCCTAACATCAATGCATTTTTATGTATTCCTCAGACTGAAAATGAAGATAAAGAAAATCTTTGTTAATCACTAACAAGAAGCATTTATAATGATTACGTTTTCATTATATGTGTATCACATTCTCAATAGAATTGGCTAAATGTTTATACATTTTGTCAATCTCCCTGCCAAATTCTCATGTTTATAAAAATGACGTCTGCTTACCTAACATGTGGTTTTCTGCCTGACGTCATTAAAATTGCGTGGGTTGTACATTCACCAGAAATAGTTCTAGCTTAAGATCAGTGCAAATGCGAGACTTTAAGCAATTGCCATGGAATTTGTTATAAATAGCTTTAACGGTGGCTTAAAAGGGATGTGTATGGTCTCACTGGATCAGCGGAAGTCGACTTCGAGTTTTAGGAAACCAGGAAGTTGTTTCATTATTATTTTTACAAGCGCTCGCGTTTTAATCCTGTCCTGCGCTGCTTAAATCCAGTCACACTTTTCACACCGTCCTTTTAATATACATTTTAATATTATCCTCCCATCTACACTTAGGTTTCAGAAGTGGTCATTTTCTTTCAGCTTTTATTACTGAATTGTGTATGTACTTCCTTGATTTGTGTAATAACTTCATATTTGGCCAAGAACATAGATTGTGAATGTCTTAATTGTTTTCGGAAACATCCATAGCCTTGATATCTTTATAAAACAAAGCCTTTATCAGGGGCTTCTAGAAATGTGGTACCTAATGGCAAGGGTCTTAAACAGAATCTTTCTGAAGTGCTGTTACAATCTGTTGCGTTGCTATGTGTGTTATTATGCCCTCTGTTTGTAGATGACATAGAAGTTAACGTTTCCAAATCAGAATGAACAGTGTTCTTACCTGTGTTTGAACGGTATTCGCCAATGAACCTTCGCGTGAGGTATCGGACCGTCAGAGCTGTAAACACAGAGAATAGAAATAAACGGGAGGCCACATGTTAAATGAAGGAAGTTCACATATAAGACAAGGAAAACCAACCTCAATGAGTCATTCTCTCGTTGCTCATCGATGTTGTTATGTTTCTATTCACTACAATGCGTTATATGGAAAGGCTAGTGATGCTGGAATGATTACATTGCGTTTGCTATAAAATTTAAGGAGGAATTCATCACAGGCTTTTATGACCACAAAGCTCCACAGTTTTATATGTATTTAGCGACGTTTCAGAGGTGCTTGCTGACACAATCATCAGGGCGATGATGATGTAGGCAAAACGCACGTATTAAACGTTGATAAACCTCTATCAAACTCCACAGCGCAACATTCCATAAGACATTTTCATACTAGCAGCCATGAGAACCTAAAATCTGACCTGAATTTAATAATTTGCTTAAAATTATATTTTAAATGTCACTTCCTAGGAGCAAGTCATCACAGTTACATTTATTTTTACTTCAAAAAGGTATACAGTATGTCTAAAAATATTGTATTCGTGTACACGTATTTGTCACACATGAGAGAAAGAAATCAAATTACAGAATATAGGAATAAATGGTATAAAATATATAATTTACTTTCAGTATAAGTTATCTCGTTGCATGCAGGAAGTAAATAAAATAGTTATTACATAGATTTTACATTATGTTGACAGGAGCACCAGCCTTATTACAGATATTGTTGGGAAAATAGTTTTTCAGTTGACTACTGAACCCAGACGCTTTGAAATGTGGTTTTAGGCAGGACACTACCGCATATTTAATTATTATTCAGAAACTTATCTATTTATGGTTTAATGATACTGTCAGTATTTCAGACAACATGACTACATAGCATCGGTTGACAGTACTCCCCCTTGTTAGTATAACGATGGTTCTGTGGTATGCAAGGAGGTGGATTCTAAGAATTTGACGAGATTGTAGGATGATTCAAACCGTGTGGCTTATTCCGAGGTCATCCTGCGCGGTTTTATTATGCACCTCAGGCGATTAACGATGTTTGCAAGAATCTGGTATGTTGCAGATTTAGATATGCGGGCGCATGTTTTCCAGCAAGGCAAAGCATTATAACATGTTTTTTTCATTAAATGCACAGGGACTTTATAAACCTTTAGCTCTGGCAAACTGTTTTAACCCCAAGACAGATAAATGTGCCATTTTGTCAACAAGTCGATGACGGGAGCCTGTATTAATATACAATATACCAAGGTTACATATAATTATGTAGTTCCATATTCACCAGTTACGCCTAAAGTGAGGTCTATCTAGATGTACATTTTAACCAGGCCTGACTATCTAACTGGATTCTTGGAGAAGATTCATTTTTGGAAGCCAATGTCCGTTCGGTACCGTGTTCCTGAGCCAGATGAATCCAGTCTACACTCTGTTAAATCTTATTTCCCTACCCATTTTAATATTATCCTCCAATATACCCCTAGTTCTGCCAAATATTATCTTCCCTTCAGAATTTACTACTACTTTTTTCCAATAATTCCTCATCGCTCCCATGCGTGTTGTATATCCCGTCTACCTCATATTCCTCCTCGATTTGATCACCCTAATATTTGGTGACGAGTTCAAATTGTGAGGCTCTTCATTGCCTAAATTTCTCCATCTCCCAATCATTTCCTCCGTCTAAAAACCAAATGCTTTTCTCAGCACTTCGTTTTCAGACACCATCAATCTGTGGTCCAGAGGCAAGGTTTCCAAATGGAATTGCTTATTGATCTCAGTTCATGTAAGTTGGATTACGGGCTAGCGTAGGCGAATGAACTTCATTAACAATATCACGTGCCTTTATATTTTTGTACCCGCCACCCTGATACTACAGTACCAATTTTATACTTTTAGTATAAAATGCTCTCTATTATTCGTTAGCCAGCTTCACTCATAACAGATTCTGCGTCTTTAATCCCTGGAACTTTCAGCACTTAACCGGAACTAAGTTTCTGTTATAATATACAAACCTCGTTTGTATTCAGGCATCTTTATCGAGATGTTTTTAAAACAAGTGCATGTATCGTGTTTTCTGTTCTGGTGGATAATCTCTCTTTTGAACAACACGCAGTTTTTAAATTAAACAAAGTCCGTATTTTTATAACAGAAAAGGGCAATAGACCCAAGGTCTCCTTCTCGGTGCAAACATAATGCATTCTTTATTCGTTTTTATTCGTTCTGTCCAAGAGAGGGCACTGACATTTGCATGTTCGTAATGTTTACTTTGTAAGATTTGAGGTTTTCACAGCGGTGAGTATGAATATTCATCGCCCTGATGACGGAGGCGGTATGACCTCTGAAACGTTGGTTAACATCGACCAGACTACACAGCGCAACAACCCAGAAGACAGAAATCTTTAATGTTTACTTTGTGTGTGGCGACACACTTCCGTAGCAACCGCTAACGAGATGTGTCTAGGTACATACCTGATTTTCCGACGTTAATCTTTCCCAGAACGGCAATGCGTATTCTAGGCATGTTTGTCTTTTCTTCCGTCTTCATATTTTCGCAGGACCGCTGAAAATAAATAAAAATATATTGTACTTCATTGACCGACTCCTGAGTCTTGGTGATATAGGTGGAAGGGTATGAACTCGTGATGGCCACTGTATTTTTTGACTATGAAAATATAGTTTATGTAGCTTCGACGTGTGGTTTTACGTTCAGGTTAAACAGTTTGGATGTAAGAAAAACGTCAGTGAGCGATTTAAAGCTATGTTATGTTCGTAATGTTGTTCAGAGTGAGTGAATTATATATACGTGGCCTTTGTTTCTATTCATGTGCGCCTTCAAAGAAATGAACGGAGTTGAGATGTGAGTCATGCCTTTTATTCTCAACAAGCTTATAACACCTGTTACAAGTGCGCAAATTTTAAGTTTTTCATGGCGCACAATAATATTTCTGCCGTTACACAGGAGGCAAAGTTTTCACTTTATCGAAAATATAATTTGCGTGGGAAGTAGATTCTGCTTTCCGTAATGTACAGCTATCAGTCAAATAAACTTATTATTTGAACCTTTTTTAAATGTGCCAGAAAATAGTATTTTTTAATGTTCATACCAGTGACTGGAGCTACGTATTATTTATTTACTTTTCCTTCCTCGTATCATTTAATTTCGACCACCAATAATAAAACAGAAATTACCAATGGAATACACGTGTTCCTTACACAAGCAGTTAATTCCAACTTGCAGCCTGTCAAGTCTGTGAACGACATATGTATTTTGCCGGCTAGAATTACCGACGCTTATAGTTTATTAAGATTTATTCATTTACCACTTGTTGATTTGTTGATATAAAACCATTTACTAAAGTCACCAAGAAATCAGTTATCACATGTAGCTTGAAATAAGAAACTAGTTTTATTAACATGTTTCGCTTATGTTTGGTTTTTGTTGATAGATGTTCACCCACCAAGTGTTGTAAAAATAATTGCTTTCGCGAACGAATTGTGTGTATTCCCAGTGCTTCGGGAATTTAAGCTCAATACTTATTTATAAATTTTCATTTTGTAAAACTGCAATGTATGTAAATATGCCAATTAAACTTAACGCAAATAATTACACGTTATTAATTTTGTTTTTAGCGTAAACTAAGTTTTCTGTCGTTAGGAAATATAATAAGGAAACAGAGTACTATGCTTGTGTGTCAGTGTGAACTTAAAAGTCGCTAGATATATAGAATATTATATACTTTCTTAATTGATTTCTGCGTATATTGTATATTCATATATCTATTGATATTGATACCTAGTTGTGCTAGCGCCTTTAAGATTCTAAAGGATTCTGGAACACTATTATAAGTCAGTGATAACTTCATATGTAACTTTACCTTTCACAAGTAATGTTTGTCATCAGAATAAGCGCTGGGTGTAACGTACGTACATTTGTATCTTCCAGAAATAGGTCTGTATATACATAACACCGCTAATCGATTATGTCGTCTGCTGTGAAATACGTCAAAATTAACCTTTCTCACAAAACACAGATATTTTGAACGGTAAGACACATCGCGAAGACCTTCAGGTGTTTCGGCACGTGCACCGATGTAGAAATGCTTTAGAGTGGCAATAAGTTTGCCTTAGTGTAAAGCAAAACGTAATATTAGACTAGAATACCGATTTGACATTTAAAGTTACTGTCACGTGTTAAGCGAACTAGTTAACGTATAATTCTATTAGTTCTTATAGACTTTGTTGGTTTGTTGGGGAAATATTAAACGGGGGAAATTTGGTATCGCGACTTATTAAAGAGAAGTTTGATGTCTGTGAGAGTAACTAGAAGGAAGGAAATGGATTGTCGTGTGCACGGAAACCAAAAAGTATCTCTGACGTGTCCTAGTTTAAATTACTCGTAGAACTAGTTACGTAGATGATTTCTCGTGCACCTCGAAATTTAACGAACACTACACATTCGCAATTTTATATTCTTTGAGACTGTAAAATTTTAAGATCATGTCTGGAGGCGGAAGATGTCAAACACATGGTCTTTCTAATTACTAAACTTCTTAAGAACAAAAGAATGGAGGGAGAGATTTTTATGTAATAAATGTTTCAGTGTAAATGAAGTTATAAATTGTGTTGGGCCTGAAGACAACTGTTTTCTGGGATGTTACATGATGAAGTCTTATACACATTTGCCGACGTTTCAGAGGTGTTTGTTGCCTTCTTTATGACTTATAGGCCTACTGAACGATGTATAATTTACAGCGTTACACCTAAATGGGTGATTAACACTTGTATGATGCAATAAGAAGTCGAGGGTAAGACACAAGAGAATTCTATATTTGTATATAGCATTAATTTAGAGCTAATGGAAATAAGTATGGAGGAATTTTCGACCGCAAGAACACGGTGTTAAGTTGATACAGCTTTGTGTGTAAGGGAATATAACGTTATAATTATTTGTCGGGGGAAGTCTGTTCGCTTGTCGAACATTACAAATATCCACATGTAACTTTTTCAGCTGCACTAGGAGAAGACTGAAAAAACGATTCACTGTTTTTGCTGATGATAACTTATCCGAATGTGTTAACAGCCCCGAATTTTAAAGCACGTGAACTGTAGTTGACTCTTATTTGGTTCACTTATTTTACAAAATCTAGCGAATTGTTTAAATTTTAAAGACAACAAGTTAATTTCTGATAAAGACAATATCTAGATATTCGGCCATCAGCAGCTAGCAAATATGTATTCTGTGTGAAGGTCATCGAACCCATGAATTAGAAGATAAGCACTCGCTAGCTGTAAAACCAGATTTAGTCTGTTAAGTGCCATTTGGCAGCCCGGTTTAATGACATTGGTTTTACTTTATGGGGCATGTTGCTTTACTGCAGCGTATGCTACTTCAGGTTTATTGCTTGATTTGTGATTGCATTGTGCTGAAGAAGTCACCTCAAATGAAGGTCTCCGAAGCCGGGTCTGAACCTTTAACTACTACAAAAATACCTGCGAAATTCTTTATTGATAACTGAAACTATTAATTTAATTAGTACATGATTTCATATGACGTGTTAGTACGAGACAGAACTCATTGTCTTATGCCTCTCCTAAACAAAGACTATCATCTAATGAAGTTTTAGTTATACTACCAAGCAATTTTATCGAGGTTACTTTTTCCCTGTTTCAACTTTGTGGTTGCACACAGAAGGAAAGACGCTCAAGTCAGAAGTATTTTATGTGATAAACCAACAGCCACAATATAAACGTAATTTAAGCTACTGTGGTACTGCAATTAGCATTAAATAAAATATCCACGCTGAACATTTTAACTTTTTTAACCTGAAACTTCTTAGAACAAGTCTGAAATATACACAATTTCACACATACAGGAAATCTAACTTATTACTTCATCATATGGCAGCCGAGATAATTGTTAGTATTGATATTATTGTACTGTTTATCGCAATTTTAATTCTTATGTTTTCCTGTCCATAAATACAATCCGTCGTCTTTATTTTTCTGTTGAATTTATTATTCATATTTACGTGTTAATTTATTCAGTTTATGAGATGATATCTATAAATTCATCCCCTGAATACATGACGTTACTTCTTGGTCGACTGAAGAGAGACGTGTGTTTGAACATATGTTTATTGATATTTTTATTCCTTTTAATTTCATTTCCGTTCTGTGTAATATTTAAACAAAATACATATTAAATAATGTTGGCAATATTGCGGTTCCTTGATTTCAACGGTTGATGGGCGTGGGCACAGATAATTTTGAATTAAATTCTTATTTTCTTTTCTTAGTATTATATATTTATTATTGCTTGCAGTGTCAATGTGTGTCTCAGTTTACAGTTCGATGCTTTCTAGTAATTAAAAAGTGTATTTAAATTATGCTCGGTTCGTTTTTAATCAGTAGTTAAGACAAAATACTGAGCTAGTGAAAGAACAGTTTCTTCGAATGATATTTTGGGTTTCACATACGAATTGTTTTTAATATTTTTGCAATTTTTTTATGTATTTTGTAACACGTAACACGTAACGAACACGCACGCGCGTCATCGTCCATTCTGGTGACGGGAGTCTGGAATGTGCACGGAGCAGAAGGTCTGGTTCAGAGAAGGTTTGCGTTTTAGTAAAGTTACCAGTGAGAGAAAATTCCTAAGTGGAGACTGAATAAAGGCTGATTTATCTTCTATCATATTGGCTGCGCGCCTGACATGTGATATATTCGTTGATACATACTGAAATCCATAGCGCTCTTAAACTCAAATCAAATTCTTTGGCATTTTCGCTAAACCAGTCTTAGGCACTAACACAATTTTGGATCTTGGCTCTTACGCTTGCATCATACCCCTTTCATCAAGAAACAAGTGTCGTCAACTAGATGTTTCCATCTGGAAGCCAAGAATTTGTATCTGGGGGGGGAGGGGGGTTGCTGTAGCGAATGAATTAATAAAGATAAATTTAAAATGCCACTAGCAATAAACACAAATTCTGGCGCCACATAGACAGGGATAATTGATTACATCAAAATAAAATACCGAATATTTGCGAATTAACAACTTGAGGAAACTAAGTCTGTCCAGGAGGTTATAAATATTCTTAGTATGAATGAGAAAATATTGAACTAAAACTAGTAGCTTAGTTTGGTGAAGTTATAGATATAGAGTGTATAATATATCTCGAAGTGACCTCATTATTTTGAAATGTCAAGCAAGACCATTTGTGAAACGTAGCGAGAAAATATTCTTTTGTAGTTCAAGAAACGGTCAGAAATACAACTTAGTTTGAAGGTTTACTAGAATCCTTATATCTCATAAGTATTGAGTTAAATCACAATCTTTGTCGTAATTTTGTAAGTGCATGAAAGATAAAATAAACTGTGAAACATTATTTTTTCCTACAATTAAATTTTATGAATTGCAGCATAATTATTGTTGTATTATCCGTAGCGAAATACGATTTAAACTGTCGAACTGCGTATTTATGGAATGTATACCCTTTTCTGCACGAAAATGTCAATGAAATCGTTTTCAAGCATTTGACATTTCTGTGAACAGCTTCTTCAGTAAGCACTGTTGACACGCCTGGCTGATATTTTGAATCCCAGGTTTCTTTTTCAATGGAGTACGGTGAATGAGATTTTACAAGAATGTGTAAATGCGTTACACAGAAGAAAGTCTGATTGTGTGTGCCATTATTATGTTAATTTTTACATGATCGGATCAGTTACAGTTATAATAAAACATGTATTTGCAATAAATAAAGAATGTCATATGTATAAGAAAATGCTTGACAGAAAATTATTGGAATTTGATAGAAGTTCTATAAACTATAAAAGGGTAACT
Organism: Zootermopsis nevadensis; assembly: GCF_977971745.1. Lineage (NCBI taxonomy): Eukaryota > Metazoa > Arthropoda > Insecta > Blattodea > Termopsidae > Zootermopsis > Zootermopsis nevadensis. The sequence continues at coordinate 14,479,366 of NW_028259156.1, forward strand.
TTCTAGTTGCGTCTCTTACGGTCTACACACACAACATGTATCACTTATATACATTAGAAGCAAAAAATTTGAATAAATTTGAAGAATAAATTTAAAAGTCGGATAATGTATTTAACCTGTAATACAACTGCACTAGAAAACAGTGTCTGTATTCACTAGTCGGTCGTTTTCACTATATGCCAGGTGATTTAAAATAGATATGAAAATATATTGAATCAACTGCATTAGTGGTTTCTGGCATTAACAAAAATTTAGGAAATTGGCTGCAGATTCTCTATAAAACAATATTTACAGCTCAAAATAGTGGTTCATGAGTATATAAAACTCGACGTAAATATAAATGAGGTATATGAAAGCAAGCAACATTTGTATACTTATATTTACAAACACTCACGTGTTAATTGTATTTCTATTTGTAAGATAATGATAACTTTTATGCAATTACTAATTCAATTTTACTGGTGATAATATTTTTCAATTTCACACATTAATACAAATCTGTCAAAACTAGTACACCGAAACCTAGAAAGAATTTGACTATGACGTACGTAATACATTTGCGCAGACTTTAAATTTATTCCAACAAAAGCGGTTATGAAACGTTAATTAGTACCTTTGTTTTACGGTGTCAGATGTTGGCCTCTGGAAAAATCCGGTATGGCTGTTTTCAGAAGTGTGTTTCTTGACAGTGTTAACAAGACGTCTTCTGAGAGATGACGACTAGATGTGTCCACGTCTACCACTGCACTGATGTTCTACTTCCCGCACTCCCGCTCTTTATTACTTTGGGTGTCCCTCTTGTTACTATAGCGACGGTATTGGGGGTGAATAGGACGGTACTAGCGTCGCGACGGCGCAAACGTGTGGCACGTGGCGCTCACAGCGGCTTGTCGGAGAAAACCAAAAGGCCGAGTTAGTCGATGGCCATGGGGGGCCCAGTCAGTCAGTATCAAGCAGCGTGGGCACATGGCAAGTCAACAACATGATGTTGTGGCCTTACTCAGGGGTGACGGATTGGAATTAACGGCGGAAACTATCTTCTGAAATTCCAGCGTGGTCTTTCCTTTGGCCAGAGTATTTTGCCCACATCGCCTTGCCTCGGCTCATTCACACTAGTCTTGTGACGAAAGTACAATGCGATTCCAGCTAATTTATTTCATTTTCCTGGACTTCAATCATGATGTAATTTATTTGTCCTTCTTGATTTGTTCGCGTGTTACTAATCGATTATATATACAAAGGACACGAGTATATTTCCGCATGTCAGAAATTATCTGAAGGACGTAGACACGAGGTAGACTATCTGTGTGCTTGATTCTATTATATTATAAACGCATTCTCCTAATCAGCGAACTTTTATACGTTGATCATAAACCACGAGGATTTACATTCTTGTTTCAATTAATCTGAGTAACCACATATATCTTACACTTATTAAGAACTTATGAGCTGATTAAATTCAGGGAATACGTGCTGTTATTGAGAGTATTTTATCCACTCGTTTCCTGAATAAATTTTTAAATACGTGAGATTTAATATTTTGACGGCAGTGAGGATAATGTTGTGATCTGCGTTTCTTGAATAAACAAAATTAAATTTATTTATTATTTAATACTAGCAGAGTACTCGCAATGTTACTGCGGCGAAATTCGACAAATGCATACATTTCCTATCAATCTGTATTTTCCTCAAGCCTATGCCTTCAATATATACCGTAGATATTACAGGAATAATTATTACCCTTGAACCCAACATCTTCACCGGGACTCAAACTCAGGACATTATCAGGGTTTATGACGTTTTGTCTTGTAATTTCCCCTCCGAAACAAATAATGTTTGCTTAGGCTTCATTTTTATGCTTAGTTCCTGAGCTACAAAAGCATTCTCACCGACACTCGAACCCAGGACAATGTTTAGAAGTCGTGACCTTGATTCATGTACTGTACCAGACGAAACAGACAACTTTCGTCCTAGCGCCGTCTTTTAAGTTTCGACTTAGTTTCCGAGCTATATAAACCACCCTCATCGGGACCCAAACTTTTTAGAGATTCGTGTCTCTGAAATTTCTTCCTGGATTTGAGAAATAAGCGTACCAAATTTGGAACAGTTTAGCTTATCCGTTTTCGAGCTATAAACTAAACATACACATCCACAATTGCTGATATGTGCGAAAATTGGCCTCATCCTAAGATAAATATATCGTTCAGTCGATAAGCTAATCAAACCATTGAGATTATTCATAAATTTTAAGTCGGATGATATATCTATTAACCACCTGAAATACGTGATCTTCTTTATCAATTAATTTTAGTAATTCACGTTGCTTAAATGCTTCAGGATAAGACAATTTGTTTATTTCCGGAAGTAAATCAGAATTATATTCAAGTGTTTTAAAAGGAGGTACTGTTTTGTGACCACTTGTGTTTGCTACTAACGATGTGACTGTGAACGAAATAACTGAATACTTCTGTGTTTTGTGGTTCATAGATTCCAGTTCCAGGAATTGATACTATCACATTCCGTTAAAAATCCCTCTCATGCTGTCAATCAGGATATCCTAATTTCTAAATCGACTATTATTATTATTTAGTGTTCTGTCTGACGACAGGTCCATATGAACAGGATCCTTCCATCCTTTTCTCGGACTGGGACCTGTTCATATACGTTCTTGGCAGATGATCCAGAAGTGGTTTGCCATTGCCTTCTTCTGTGTGTGAATGGAGTAATTGTTGGGATGCCACGGAGAAACCGGGGAAGAAGCCCCCGGAGGAAAACTCCGTGTTGCCTAGACCACGGCCTTGCCCAACACAAGTTATAAATTCGGGCACCGCCGGGAAACTATATCGACTAATAAAACACCACAAAAATCTACGAATTAATAATTATTCTGACGTCTCGTTCGACGCTACTTAGAATTAGCTTTGTTACGTTTACCCAAAAGTAACTCACACACGATCGAAAAGCCACAGAACCAGTGCGTTTCACCACGTGTATGACCGTAAGGAATAAAGCCGGCTGACGCCAAATTCGACGCCCGAAACTCCTCTTTTCCTTCATCAACTTTACACCCGTTGTACCGCATCATCTCCCTCCCACCTCCAACGCCAACGCGTTGTCCAGAAAAGGCTCTCAAACCCAATGTCAGCACTTACCCTCTTGACTGGAGAATGAAACTACAGTACATTTTGGTGTTCACATCTAGAACGCGTGGGACTCAGTACGTATTCGTAATGTGGCTCTTCACTTCTCATAAAGAATATACTAACTGCGAGATTTTTATCCACGGAATTTATTAGTCGTCAGGTCAGCCAATTCCGTCCGAAATTCCCAATCGCAAGTCAGATGTGATAATGCGAATTCATAACCGATTTTGTAAACATCATTTTGTTTACATTATCACCTAAGATACGCGATGTTTTCTTAAACATACTATTCCATAGGATATCAACCGGGAAACTTGCAGGTAAGCAAGAATATCGTAAGGACTCCCATAGAAGAATAATTAAAAATCTGTGGTCATTCTGAAAAGTTCGCCACATAAACTAATGGTATAGCGTGTTCCTATTTCTAGCCTAAACCTGACTGGTCGAATGTTAATGACCGAAATGATTTGTTTAGGCCAAGACTGACGTCATTTCAAGTGCCTTCATTTCGATTAACGCTTTAAGCGCAGAGTCTAGTAATAATAATAATAACAACAATAAAAATAATAATAATTTGGATGCTATGTACTGGTCTCTGTCCTTCAGACACACGAGTGTATCATTAAAATAATTACTGTAATAATGAATACAGTGCGATGGCGAACAGCTCCAAAGCAGAGTTGTTCTTGCAGTTAGACAGTTCCGTTAAGGCAGGAGAATACTAAGTCCAGAAACTCTCCACTTCACAACCCGCAATAGTCAGTTACATTAACTTCTATGTAGTATTATGTTGTCTTGTGTGCATAACACATTGGCCTAATTAATTTCTCAAAAGAAAGTCTGTTCATTGACTGAAGTATCCAGAGTTGAGTCGATTTCTAGTACAGCTGTTATTTATGACAAATCTACTAGCTATGGTGAATTCGTGCGCAAGTCTGTCATGTTTGTTATTTAAACGTATTGCCATTTACTATCTCTTAAGTGTTAGCAATTTCTAGAATTAATCTGCGCGAAAGGCTGCTAATTATACATGACACTGTAAGATCGGAAAAGTGTTGGCATATTTTTAAAAATGCTTAATTTGCCGTATCATGTACCTCATTGGATGAAATGTTCATTTGTTACAAATGAATTGTTGTAGAGCTAACGAACAGCACAAACGCGGGACTTTAAAGAAACACATAATACTCCTGCATATTTTGTTAAATATATAGCATGAAGATTTCTGTCTCCTGGGTTGTTGCGCTGTGTTGCATCCGTCATCAGGTCACGATGAATCGCCCTGATAACGGAGGCAGTATGACCTCTGAAACGTTGGTTAACATCGACCAGACTACACGGCGCAACAACCCAGAAGACAGAAATCTTCATACTCACCGCTGTGAAAACCTCAAGTCTTACAAATATATAGCATACCAAAAACTGTTTTTTGTAAACGTACTGCACCGCTTAGCAGTGGCGTTTTTTACTGCACCAGTTGCTATCTGCCTCGGCTGATAACTTGCCACTGTAAAACTGGCGTGCGCTCAAGACCTTACAAAATACTTATTTGTATTGAAATGTTTAATCGTATTTTAAAACTACATACTTCACGCAACACATACAGCCTTTTGAATCAATTTGCGTTTCGCGGCCTCTCCGGAAACGAGTTTGAAGCACCTCTAGTGTGTGTGTGTATGAAAGAAGATGATGGGCCCAAGGCATTTCGATGCGGCATTTTTAGATCATAAACACAACACTGTGGTGTGCGTGCGTGCGTGCGTTTTGGGAGGGGGCACGCGATCAAACTCTGTTCCTCCTGTGGAAGCCGCCTCTCGTCTTGTGCTCACAGATTGCTGCAATATTTACACCGGTCATATGACCTCGAAGCCCATTCCTTGAGACTTTGGCGTGTGTCCAAATGTCTGCGGGAGATGTGTATGAGAAGAGACCTCCTCACCTTCATGTTAGATCAGATGTCTCAGCAGTCAACACAAAGCACCTGCCAGAAGCTCTGTTACAGAAATGTCACAATAGCTTCTGGCATAAGGCTGCCATTTTCTTATTTTTTTATTTTTGTTTTACATTTATTTGTTCCTTTCTGTTCCTTTCCTCTTTCCTTCCACTCTTGTAGCTTCTTTTCTTGTTATCATACAAAGTTTACTGTAAACTGTGACATGCGCAAACCTTCTATTTCAAAGTGCCTCTCTGTCAAATTTAACTTTTGATTAAAGATGTTTTTGGGCTGAATCAATAGCAAAGATAATAAAGACTAAATACAAACAACATGTTTAATATTTATGATTGTTGCCAGCGTTATCAAACTTTGTAGGTAAAAAGGAACAGATTAACAGTTTCTCTCAGGAAAATATTATTTTATTCAAATACATCTTCTTCTTCTTCTTCTATGGCTCTCCGGTCCGTATTCGGTCCATGGCCTCCTCAATTCTCCTCTTCCATTCGGTCCTCTGTTAGGTCCATCTGTCCGAGGCTTTGATCGAGGTTTCGAAACATCTTCCTTTTTACGGTTCAAGGTTGTTAGTCTTTCGACCAACCCCCAACCTGGAGGACCAGGGTACCTGTCTTAGTCTGACCTCTCCCCCTCGACCAATCTGGCTAGGGAGGCCCTACCAGTAGCTATGCTACCGCCAGCATAGCTCTTGGGATCACTGAGGTACTCGAGCCCCACCACCACGACAAGGTGCAGGTACCATTAAGTGGGGTATTCAAATACATACTCACATCATTATTAAGCAGAACAAACAGAAATACTCACTGTGACAGTTGTCTATACATCGTGGACGTCAGTTTATAGTTCGACATTCATCCAACAAGTAATTTAGCTGATCCACTGATGCTGGATAAAAGAAAAAACCCTTGAAACTTTCGAAACGTCGGTCAGTTTTAACGAGAGTACTCTGCGCAACGTCCCATAAGATATTCGCCCTTATTTGAATCTTTTATTTTTGTATCGTATTTTCTGAAAAAAAAACTGTATTCCACATGTCGAATTTGGGTTTGCGGTCCACCAAATAACACATAAATGTGCGAGCAGAAGTGATGTGTTCGCGCATCTTCGCGGAAAGAATCAATAAACAGTAACACTTACTTGGACATGTTACAAAACTAAGATTATCCACTACTTTATGGGAAAAGGATCATAGGCTATAAAGATGAGACCAGCTGACTCCGGAACAGTGGCCGCTTGCGAAAACGTCGTTTTTGTTTTTAGTTCGTCTGTGTGTCGATTCCGAATTACCACTGCAAATTATGTAAATAAATTGAATACCTCTTTATCTGAAGTACGTCCTTAACTGCGGTGCCTCCATACACGTGTATTAAGAACCATGATAATAATCTATAAAATACTCTGCAGTGCTGCCAAGTACTGCAGAAACAAAATGTTCTTCCTGTGTGTTCTTCAATAAATCACACGTGAATAATATGTAGCAGTATAGCGCCTCCCACATGGAGTCAACTCTAAGATCACAGCACACGGATGTAGTCATTGACATCGTATTTATTAATTTATCCATTTCAAGCAACATTTCTTGGAAGAACGGATAATATATTGTTGAATAGAATTCCACTCTTGTGATTGATCAGCTTAGTGGCCTCAGTCATTTTTTTTCGCATGCCTAATAAATCAAAATTTGTGTCCTGTTCCAGTTATCGGGAAGCTTGACATTCTGCCGATTTCGACGCATCTGCCTTCCAGATTCCCGTACACGATAAACCCAATAATCTTTGAATTTCTAAGGATACGGTCTTCTCAGAGATCGGAGTATAAAAATTGGAAAATAAATTATATTATTCTTCACACAAACAAAATCTCAAGGAGATCTGACAAACGAAAGCAAATATGCTGTTTTGAGTTGATGAGTGCAAGCTGGTCTTTTTGAACATGAACTTTACAGCATGCGTAGAGGATACAGAAAGTTAAACGGAAGTTCCGTAGACCTACTGACGCTATAAATCTTCGACGCGTAGGACTTCCATTAACAACACAGATATCTCACGTGTCAACAGTATTTTAATGAATGCGATAACATAGAAATACAGAAGAAATTGCGATTTAACAAGTGCCATTTGTTCAGTTTTTGTTATATTGTTTTCTTTGGGTTCCGTTTATAGCTAACATCACATGTAATATATAATTAAGCTATTTCTACTTGTATCTTCCGATATCCTTATTTAAATATTTTAAAAATCTCTTTGACTAGCGTCCTACACTTTTTCGTTTACATAACCTCGTCATCCTGAATTTCTGCTCTTTGCGGAGGGCGAGAAACACAATTTTACTGTTATTAGATATTTTAACTCAATATAAGGAACTAAGACTGATACAGCTAATCGATGATCTGAAACAAGGAAAGAAGATGAAGTTACAGGAATTAAAACGAGAAGCTGAGAATAGAGCTCTTTTTGGGCAGAGCAATGGACCTGTCGTCAGACAGAACACTGAATAATAATAATAATAATAATAACAAGGAACTGGAAAATAAATTGTAACGTGAGAAATCTGAGTTGGCAACCTGACTGGAAACTGATTTTTGTCAGTTAATATCGCTACGCTCCGAAATAGTTTCTAACTTACTTCTGATTGTCTTGTGACTTATCGTGGCGGTTCCTTCTTAAACGTTCTGTATATGATGTTTTGTTTTTGCTGTTGATACAACGGATCGCGATGTTACAGCCTTAAGGAGAATACTGTAACATCTGCGAAAACAAATATCAGGTTTGTTGTGTACATCTACGAGGCTTACAGAAACTGCCTAAAGCAGATATTTCTTCAGGTTCTCAAAGAAAAGTGAAGTAAGCCATGATAGATTTATTGAACCACTGAAACAGTTAAAAGTTAGTGAACTACGGATTTTAAATACTGAATTATGTAAAATATAGTACGTTGTACAACACACTGTGAAATCTTATTAATTAGAAAACTTTCTGTAATTGGCCCCATTGATATGTGTACTGTGATCTACTTTTAAAATTAATCTTATTTTTGAAATAGCACGTGCGTTGATTTAGATTTTCTTTCATCCGTCCTTTGAAAGAAACTGGATCATGTTCCTGCTGAGGTTGAACATTTTAAGAATTTAATGAAAGTGCGTTGGCGTGTAATCACTGCCTGCAGCTATTTAACTTTGTACAGATTCCCTCACTGTGATTCTAATTGACTATGGTAAGAGGGCAATAAATTCACTTGAATAAATTCTTTAATAATAATTTGCAGTTTAATGTAGAAAAAGGTACTTTAATTAACTTCCCACTTCCTCAATTTAAGAGTAATTAAGAAAAAGTGTCGAAGATAATGATTTGTAAGTAGGTTTTGCTATTAAGGTGACAGTAATCTGAATATTTGTGCTGTTATTTGTTTTTAAATCGAAGTGTTAAACATTTCTGTTTTGGAGGATAATGACTTTAAATTTTAAGTAATACCTTTTATGTCTGTATGATTTAAATGTAGTGAACTTTTTAGTTTAAAAGTAGCTTATTAAAGAGGTTAATAAAAATGAAGAAATAAGCGGCGACAGGAGATAGATGTGTGTGTGTATTTTGGAGTTCGATAATTGAAGTTTATGTATTGATTTTGACACTGCTATTTTGCGATGCACCTGTCACAAATTTAAGGACGGCCACGGAATGTAAGGAATGAAGGAAGTACGCTATAAACAATCCAGTAATTTATTTTGTGTGTGGAATGTAATTACACATAGTGACTAGACTAACAGTATTGTATTGCAGTTAGAATTTAGGTATTAAGGGCAAGTATAACAATTTTGGGCGTTTATAATTAAGTTACGTCACTTCCATTTTGCGACTAAACATATGGGAGTAAATGTTTTTTTAAAGCCGTGGCTTGAACATAAGATTGCATAAAAGATTTAATTACATTATAACTTCTTTGTTTATTAAAATCCTTCTGGATTAAGCCTCAGAATCCTTTAAAAAACATAACCAACAACCCTCTGAATCAGGCTTCAAAATTCGTTAAAATTAAATTTTAATTTAGGTTCTTCAGCTAATACAAATTTAACCTTGCTTGAAAAGATGAGAGAGATTTATTAGTGAAATTGTGATAAGGAAATTTACGTGCAGGATTAATGGCATCTTCACAGCTTCCAGCTCCATTATCTTTACCAGGATAAAACATGTGATGTTTGTGACAGCTGAATAACACATACTGCTATAATGAAACAAAATAGGATATCGACGTTGGAATTTATACTACATATCTCTGAGTGCCTACATTAATCTCGCCCAAAATTTCTGTTAGATTCGCCTTGTATTTTTAATGTTTAGAATAATGCATTAAACTGTACTCTAAGCGACGGGGAGAAGCGAAATTACTTTTGAAATTAATACATATGCATAGTTTATAAAGAATTTAAATTTATTAAGAAGTGTGACGATAGGAAATGAGCAGTGAAACCAATGACTGCAATGATTCTACAATTTCATATGCACCTATGATATTAGGATAGAATTTTTAGTATTTTACTAAATGGATCTAATACATATGCCAGTGAACAAGTAAATAATTTGATAAGGAGGCAGTAACTTAAAACAGAAAACCTAGCAGGATTTCTGAAGATGTTATGATCTTGAGTTACATTGAGACAACAGCTAAAGCAGGTTTTTTGTTCTTCAGATCTTCAATGCAAATTTTCGAAGGACAGACATCGACACTTCTTTATCGTACGTAAAAATACTGTCCTCGTCACATAACAAATCGTTTTTAAACAACATACGAACCAATCAAAGACACCTATGCAAACACGTGATTTCTACGAATTTAAATTAGATGTCGTATATCCCGAGTGGACTTTTCAATCGAGACACGTTCTCAACGTTTCGAAATACGAAACATTGTTAAAGCAATCGCGCCATTAACCTTGCATCATGCTAATCCAAATAAACAAATTAAATGGGGAAGGAGAGATGAGGAGATTCTTGAAATCTATATATATAAAAAAAGAACAAACTGGGTCAGTTTTTATTCACACATGTTGAAAGGGCGGGCGAGAAGTGAAGTCTTCTGACAGACACAGTGACATTTCGCAAGTGAAGAGGAGCTGTGTTTTAATATTATGTTATTTCACTTCAATTATTGTGCTATAATATAACCATGACGTGGTAGAGATCAGTATGCCTATTGTCTTGCGTCATTTGATGTATGCTTGTTAACGTCAGAAGACGAACAGGAATCAAACACCTGCAAACGAAAGTCAAAAGCTTAAGTTTGCTACGGATGTCAGGAAGTGAATGGAATTTCCCCCCGCAAATATTTATCATCGTCAGGTTGAAGTCATTCACAAAGACAACGGACTCTCTTCTTTGTCAAACAACGCCGGGTTTTGTTAAAAATCTGCACTAGACAAATGATAACAACCGACGATGTTTAGTTGGTCTGGACAACGAGACTTGTCAAGGAAGTGGACTGAAGGATTGTTATTTGCAGCAAGTTTAGCTCTTTCCTTCCTGAACATATTGCGTAGTCCAGGGCTCCCTGTCAGTTTGAGCAGATTCTGAGTTAATGAGAGTGATGCTGTAAAGAAGGTAACGAAGACTGATGTGACTATAGTGACTAGCTATGAGCTGACCGACCGGGGTTCAATTCCCGGGAGGGCAGTGTTTTTCTGTGTAAGATTTGAGGTTTTCACAGCGGTGAGTATGAAGATTTCTGTCTTCTGGGTTGTAGTGACGTGTAGTCTGGTCGATGTTAACCAACGTTTCAGAGGTCATACTACCTCCGTCATCAGGGCGATGAGTATGAAGATTTCTGTCTTCTGGGTTGTTGCGCTGTGTGGTCTGGTCGATGTTTACCAACGATGAATCGCCCCGATGACGGAGGCAGTATGACCTCTGAAACGTTGGTAAACATCGACCAGACCACACAGCGCAACAACCCAGAAGACAGAAATCTTCATCGCCCTGATGACGGAGGCAGTATGACCTCTGAAACGTTGGTAAACATCGACCAGACTACACAGCGCAACAACCCAGAAGACGGAAATCTTCATACTCATCGCCCTGATGACGGAGGCAGTATGATCTCTAAAACGTTGGTAAACATCGACCAGACTACACAGCGCAACAACCCAGAAGACAGAAATCTTCATACTCATCGCCCTGATGACAGAGGCAGTATGACCTCTGAAACGTTGGTAAACATCTATCAGACTACACAGCGCAACAACCCAGAAGACAGAAATCTTCATACTCTGATGATGGAGGCAGTATGACCTCTGAAACGTTGGTAAACATCGACCAGACTACACAGCGCAACAACCCAGAAGACAGAAATCTTCATACTCATCGCCCTGATGACAGAGGCAGTATGACCTCTGAAACGTTGGTTAACATCGACCAGACTACACAGCGCAACAACCCAGAAGACAGAAATCTTCATACTAAGAATCGCCCTGATAATGGAGGCAGTATGACCTCTGAAACGTTGGCTAACATCGACCAGTCTACACAGCGCAACAACCCAGAAGACAGACATCTTCAGTGTTTTTCTCTTCGCCACAGCTTCCAGACCGGCTCTTGGAGCAGCCTCCCATCTAAAAGGTACCGGGGCTATTTTCCTGGGGGTAAGGTCGGGGCATGAAGCCAATAACTCACCCGATACACACAGTGCAAAGGTTAAGAATATATGGAGCTATACCTCCAGTCCGTCAATCATCTGTTTGGTTAAGAACCAGGGACAATGTTTTTACCTCTCGATGAACCGAACCGTTCATGTAATGTCTGCGCGACCGGAGTCTGATTTCCGACAAGGACAAGGATTCATTTCCACAATGTCTCTACCCCCAACCTCCAACCCCTTACACAGGTTTGGGGCTCCGCTTACATTCCGTTTGAGTCTATCTAAATTGCGCAGGGATAATTTTACCTTCACTTTTTACCGAAATATCTTATTGTAAGAGCGGATATTTTTATTTCTACTTGAATCTGATTCAGTGATCGTAGTACATAACTAACCTGGAACGACTTAACTTTTAAAACTTCTCTGTTCTCGGCAACATTGCATTATTGCCGGTAATTTATCCATCATTTTATCTTCGGTCCAACGAAGGGGCAGGAGATTATACATGTTTTATGTAATTTTATTTTATACTTGTATTTTCTGATTGATCTGTCCTATGGAGAAAGTTTACGCATTTGAACATTTTGGAACTAACAACACAGTGAATGTCAGTTCTCTGCTACTTTACTATAGCATTACGCACTATAATTTATTTGGGAATAAGTTACCAAATACTGTGTTCGTTTCAAACTGAAGCAGTTCTACAAGAAATATTACCTAATAACTGAATGCGGTTCGTATTTAATTCCCACGTGATGAAAAATAAACGATTAGTCACAAACCGTGTAACTGCGGTTTTAACCCTGCCAGCTGTAAGGACGTCGAAAGATTCACTGGTTGGTTGCCTTTTAAAATACGACCTTCCTGACAGACTGAAATCACAAATTAAGTTACGTCACAGCGTGTTGTAACGAAATACGGCGTCCACCGTGGACAGCAGTTACCAATAATCGAACGAAATAATGAACAAAATCATATAGTCATGACCATTACTCTTAACGAACAAGATAACATGCCCGAAATTGGTTTCAAATATAGTTTTGTATATATGTTGTAAATTTACTTTTATATTTATTATATACTAAATTTTCCCCAACCTCCTTTTTTATTTCTATGTTATTAATATTACTCTATTTAATGATTTCTACTTTGAAATGTATGTATTTGGATACGAAATAAATAAAACGAACAAGAGACATAAACTGATGAAGGATTAGAAGAACCTAACTTTTGATTACTTATATCAATAATGTTGCGTTGCTTTCGTGTCGTGATGTACAAAAATTACTCAAAAATTAACATTATCTATTAATGAGTGGAAGAGTTGAATTCATTATAGCACGACAATTTGTAAGTTATAAATATTTACGGGGTTAATTTTTACCTTATGCTAAATCTCCACAAACGAGTTTCATCATTAAACAGTATCAAATCTATTTCGTTAGTATAAAGCTAATTAAAAATAATATAGCCCATTTCCCCGAGTTTAAAGCATTTTAGTAACTTTCTACTTATTCGTTACAGTGTAGAGCACGTGGACCTAAAACAGTTCCAGTTAATCCGAATATTGAGCGTAAGAAAACGTGCTGTCTCTGTGAGACACGTAGTCTGAGTAAGTTGTTGCAGGCGTGGGTTGATAAATATTTTAGGTATTCAAATATGTAGGTGTTTCTACAGTGAATGTAGCAGTTAATTTCGCATTTCACACACAGAAATTAACTAAATACAAATGAAGGTTAAGAGAAAAAAATTTAATTTTAATGAGCAGTGAGGTCCTGTAGTAGTCCATATGTTTTGTCTGCCTAGCTTTATGGAGGTTTGTAGGATTTGAGGTTTTCACGGCGGTGAGCTTGAAGATGGCTGTCCTCTGGGTTCTGGTAGAAGTTTATCGACGTTTCAGAAGTCCTTGCTGCTTCCATCATCAGGGCGATGGAAGTTTGATGACGGTCTGTTAAATAAAATAAATGAAGAATTTATGACTGGGGCGTATGAAGGATGTATAATGCTGTTTAAATAAGTAGAGATTTACGATTAGACGCTGCTTCATACCAGCACATGTAGGCCGTGAAGACTGTGAACTAATGGATTCCGAAGCCGATTTGGACATTGTGGCGAAGAGAAAAAATGTCCCTGGTGCTCCTTGGTCATCCATTTCTCGTTTGGTTACATTACTCCTTGAGTTCTTCATAGGTTGAAGTGTAATTGTGTATTTGACACTGTTTTCGCAAGAGCGCATGCGTTGTCCTCGTGCTTGAGAGAGATCAAGACAACGGAGACACTTGTCTGAGTCGAAAGGCGCAACAGGGCAGAAAAGTTAAATGAGAATTTTGACGTGGATGGAGAAGTAATTGTAAATAGTTGTAATCTGAAAAAAATGTACTTTTCTTGGAGATTTTAAGTTGCCTGCTCGCGTATTTAAAACAATTTTTCCACTTGTAACCATAATTGAATTCTGCGACGTCTGAACTAAATTCGAAAGCTACCTTGCTTACTAATGAATATTTTTTTGGCTGTGTGTTGTATTTTCTACGATTAGACATTTTCAGCAGGTGTTCATCTTGATCTTCGTGACTGAAAACTCATAAATTTTTTTTCATGTGTCATAGTGTCTATGAACAGAGAAATTAAGTAAATTTGCATCAGTATCGACCACCACTTTCATAAGTTAAAAACGTAAGGCGAAAAAGAGGAAGAATGGAACGAGAGGAGAACTAAGATGAAATGTAATGTAATGTTTAGATAGATTTGGATAGAAGCAGAAGAGAGAAACATAAAGGAGGATACACAAAGAGAAGGAATCTAGTCCTTAAGTGTAAAAAGAATCAAGGATAAGAAATTATTGAGGAAAGTTATGTTAGAAGGAAGGAAAGAGGTGGAAAGCCTGTTCTCCCACGCACGTACGCAGTCTGGTGCTGTCGCGGTAGGCGCCCAGTGGTTTCCTCGTCAATTAATTCATTGTAAAGCTGGAGGTCGCACGTGGCTGTTGAACGCAGATGCGGGCCTGTGCAGACGAAACCGTCTGCGCGTGGGGCTGGTACAGCACCACACAATCACTGTTACAACTGCTCACGAGGAAGTAGACTGGCTGGTGGCGTTCATGTCTGCACATCGCCAAGACTTCTTAAGCCTCTGTACAGTACATTTATAAATAGGCTACCGATATTTATTTATTTAGTTGTAGTTTATCTGACGATGCTGCTGGTAGATCAGATTTGAAACTGGTGCTCATCTAAATAGTATTTATTAAGTCCGTACCGCAAAGAAAATACAGCGCGCCCCCATTACAAAGATCAATTGGTGAATGCTGTTTAGGGAAATGGTCGATACTTATTTTGAGAATCATACAAAACACACAAATACACAGTAGGCAAAACGTAGAGTTAGTGAAGGAAAAATTATATGGTACATATAGTTAAAGTCTGTTTTTAAGAGATTACGGATAATGAATTAGAATGGATTAGGAAGAAAGCGGTCGTGGTTTAATTTAAGACACGTTTCTTGAATTTGCATTCAGGGACTGGCGGAAATCACGAAAAACTTCGGTCAGGGCCGAGAATTGAACCTGCGACCTACCGAAACGAATTAGGAGTGCTAATAATTGTAATTCGACGTTTGGTGGAATAATTATCAGTTGCTTTCCGGTACGACGACAGTCGTTATTGAAGGAATTAATTTTATATTAGATACTTCACCTGAATACAGTGGTCAGTCACTTTTATATATTAACTGAAGCTTCCACGGCGACTATAATGAATTCTTCTTGGGCTACCAGCCGTGTAAGGCGGTTTAATGGAGAAAACACACGCAAATATGTGAAGAATTCATTTTCTTCACATTTATGACTTGTACATTTAAAGTAGCGTAATGCTAATATATTTCTATTATCTGAGATTTGGCAAAATATCCTTGTACGTCTTGCATTGATTTTGATCTGCGTAGGATAAACAGAAAAATATATCTCACAATAAGCTATCGTCATCACAGACGCCCACTGGTTATTGATGTTGACGGTTAGACCAAAACGCAAACCTATATTTCGTAGTTTCGTCACACTTTCTACTACTCAAGACTGATTTGGCACACAAAGGTTGCGATTACGAACGAGGAAGAAAATAGGTTATGCAAACTACGAAAGAGAAGGTCCCACGTCCCACATGTAAGGATTTATGCGTTTCTCATTCGCGAACTAAATTCCGCGATACTTTCATCACAGGATATTTCGAAGGTAGTGTGCATTAAAATAACAATTAAAGCACACAGTTGCATTTAAGGGAAGTAACGATTTGGATGCAGGCCTGCTTGCAAACAAATCTCATAATATCGACTCCATTGTGTAAGACTGAGGCTTTCACGGCGTTGAAAATTTCGATGTTGTCACAGGCTTTGACTCCTCGTGGAGGTAGAAATGTTGGTAAATACCGTCGAGTCTACATGGCGTCAAGACCTAGAATATCGTCATCACATCTACGCGATTGTGTTCGATAGATTTTCACCGCGTTTGAAAGTCAGATATTCTGTATCTTCCTTGTACGATGGCAATGGAAGTACCCCGCCCCCTTCCGGTTAACCATTCGGCACATTACGCACTCTGGCTAATCTGATGGGCTTTTGAACTAATAACATTTACTTTCTGTCAAATATTATTATGTAATTTTCAGTAATTAAAATAACTGGTAAATGAAGTGGATTAGGTGTTGGGATTGCCAGTCGTCATATCTCCTGAATAAACATTAAAGACGACACAGTTTGAATTACAGTCAACAAAAACCAATAATGTTTTACATAAACAGATTCTATTTACTTTGTGAAGTTATTTATTACATTTGATTTTATATAAATATTACAACTCCCTGTCTGAGGTTGATACGTGGGTAGCCTGAAGCTTCTATAAAACGGAAATTATTTCAATTTTTAATATATAATCTCATATATTTTAAATAGACTCAAGTGTCTTGACATTTATAAAAGTACTGCAGTGGAAAATTAGGTTGTTAAAACAATCTCAAGGTATTTACATTTTGTTCAGTTTCCTTTATTTTTTTTGTTGTTGTTGTAACTGGTTCATTCTGTTTATAAAGCTTATTTAAACACTTACGTTTGAATTGAAGCTGTTGGTAACTCCTGCTTAAATCTATTCCTTGAAGAACAGCAGTAATTCTGCTTAATTTTCACTTTCGTACGAGAGGGCATGTTGCATTTCTCTTGATCACTCAGGGTTCAAAACATACAGTAATCATTCTAATATGCAACAGCGGGATTTCAAGACTAACGACATCTCTTGTCCGAGTGTGGTGAGTGCGTGGATATAAAGTACAGGTTATGAGAACTTGATGCCCAGATTAAATACCGAAGATTACTCGACCTTTACTTAACACACACACGGACAGACAGACAGAGAGACTAATCTGAGGTTTGGAAGGTTTATGTCATTTTGAAATATAAATAATTTTTGTAGAAAAAGGGGCAATGTTACACGTGTAAACCATCAAATAAAACTATATTTCATGATATTTTATTTGAAACCCTACATGTTTCAGCGTTCAGTGACCATTATCTCGGATATGAATGATTACAAAGCGTATTTGCTTTTTAAGGTTGCATTGCAATGCTGGAATAATGTTTCATCAGTAACGGCAAATGGGAATAATTTATTTATTAAAACAGCAAATTATTTAAGATTTATTTTGCCTTCTTACTAATTGAAATATCTATAAAACATATAACATTCATATACAAGTTTCTTGTATTTGTTATAAATAAATAATTTCCCGTTCATCAAATCGTCCACTAATTTATGGACACTATATTTTTTATAACAGAGGCGTATATAATATTATATTATATTATGAACCACATGAATTTCGAGATGTGTTGAGAATGAAGTGTCGACAAATATTTTGTTGATTTATTCATGTAATACCAAGTTTCTGTTTTGTTGGGCTGCCATGTGTTACAGAGAATAAGAGATCACCATGTGTAAGAACGTGGTAAAATTAGACGGAGCTTAGATGCAGTTGGTACTCGGAGAATTACGAAGTGTCGGAAGTAACTAGAAGTTGATATGAAGTGTACTGATGAATGGTCTTCAGTGTTCAGCTGAGTAATATTTCCTGTATTTGTTGCGAATTTATAGCTATTGTTTCTGACAGACCTCTTGTTGGAAAATCGGCTTTGCTGACGCCTCAAAAACACAACATTTGTCTCCGGCTTTCTCGGAAACGGAATTTGCGGGATTTGAACACGCAAGTCCTCTAGTTTCATCTTGAATTTCAGTGTCAGTACAACGGAATGTAAACGAAGTAAACATGAACACATTGAATAATATCTATTGTTAAATAAATGGGTTTGCTTACGGGCATAGTGTGTCAAGGTATTGCCCTTTAAGAATATGATTAAACTTTTCTTTTTTAGAAGTGATGTATCGTACATAAGGATAAGAGAAAGATGTAAACCAAAAGGATGTGTGGGCAGAAGATTTATGGAAAGATATAATTTAGGAGCAAAGGTCCCATGTGAGAAGGTAATAGGCCTTAAAGCACTTGTGCTAAATGAGTGTGGCTTTTGATTGGTTTTGATGTCAGACTGTCGGCTCGGTGGGTGATACTTCGGGTTACATAGCAACAACGAATATTTTAATACCAGGGTTTGTTGTTATCTGAATTAGGTTAGATAGATCCCCAAAATATTTATGAATATTGTATTCAATTCAATTCAATTAATTTATTTAAGTGCTTGACAACAGCCAGGTAAGGCCAATAACAGTCAAGCACTGAACAACATTACAGGATAAAATATAATACAATGATTACATTCATTTCAATAATAATAAAAGTAAAACATTGCAAATACAAAATCAAACAAATGAAACTAAATATAAAAGTGTATCATATTAGTAATAATAATAATAATAATTAAATTCCAATCCTTTATTGAGGGATGATTCAAAAGAAAATGGGCTAATTAATATGCCTAAGTAATATAATAATTCAATTCATTAATACTAAAAGAACAATAAACAATAAAAAAAACTAGAAAAGACTTAAAGATTAAATACCATAATATATAGTCAAAATGAAGAATTTTGAATAATAATAATAATAATAATTAAATTCTTTATTTAATGTACTAACCCACAGCTGCTATAGCCAATGACAGGGCAACACAAACAAACAAACAATATACAAAGACAACACAGAAAAAGGAAGAAAAAAAAAAGACATTATTGATTGATATTGATATTTTATATAATTAATCTTATACTTAGCTTTATTCTGTAGATTATGGAATGATGTGATGATGTTTAGTGCATGGAAAATAATGGAATTTAAAGGACAATGTTTTATTTAAGGCTTCTTCTTCTTCTTCTTCTATGGCTCTCCGGTCCGTATTCGGTCCATGGGCTCCATGGCTTACGCTTGAAAATTCAGCTCACTGATCTGGAAATTCCTAAATTTTGGAAGACAAACAAGCACGTTATTGTTGATTACAGAAGCTTTGTGGTAGCAAGACAGTGGGTGCTTCTGAATTCAGAGTCTGAATTCCTGAATACATTCATGGATACAGTTTATACTTTCTGGAGCACGACCTCGCTCCATTATCACAATCTTTCTAGATCACAAGTCCTTTAATATATTGCGTGCAATCCTAACAATAACATGAGACAATGTGCCAAAGATAGCGGACTAAAAGTATTCGCTAGCCCAGGATATATTATCGAATATTAATTAAAAAAGCAAATTATCAGTATTGTGTTGTCAATGTTCTGGATTTTAGCACCATATAGACTCTTAGGCAGATGCCATAGTTTCGGATAAATAACTCTTTGTATCTTCAGGGATAAAGTGGCGATGCTGGGTTGTGGAGGGTTTTATATGGAGTTAGAGAAAGGGGTGTCTGAGGGAGTGGTCGAGTCCCTTCCTACAATCATGGATTATCATCACCGCCGATGAAACCATCATATCTCGCATATTGCTGTTATTGTTATATTCATTTATATTTTATTGTATTTACATGAACTAATTCTATTTGCAGTGCCATATACCTGTTTCATGGAACATGACATAAAACCTCTCGCATGTACTGTTAACCCCTTAAAGCACTTTCCCTACAGATGATTCCAACTATCGTTTCCCTAACAGAATTAGCCAACTGATGTTTGTAATTGAGAATGTATTTTCTTTGATGTAGGAATTTAATTTTAAATATTATTTAGATGATTTTCGTGCTTCGTAGAGTCAAGATGTAAAGAAATGTTTATATTATTTAACGCTGCTTTGACAGATTTATTTTTTATTTATTTATCTTAAAACTGGTGGCCTGTATTGAAGATTAGTGCTTTTGTTTTATTGACAATTTTTCAATTAATGAGTAAGTTATTATGTAATCCTTATTACGACTATAGTCATTACCTTACTGTCGATACGCTACACAATTACACAGTAGAAGTTGGGAACACATTAAATGCACCAGTGAAGTCAATATAGGATTACTGTGACAAAAGGCATGTATCTCTTAAATGGTAATATTATTGGATTGTAATATTTTTGGAACAGCGCCCAGTACATTTCGCCTTTCTTAGTCGCTTATGAAGTTAAGTTCTACCGGGCTTTAGAATTGTCTTTCTTCATTACAAAACTAAACTGTTTTCCCAACATAATAAAGACACGTGTCTAATTCTTCTGTATATTTCTAAGTCTTAATTCACATTTCTTAAACGCGCGTTATACATCGATTAAAAGTCCTTAATGCTATTGAAAACAGTTTAGTTTATAAAAGTGGGTTGTCAAAACTATTTGATGTGTATATTACACTGGATTTTCAAGGTCATATTTAGATGAGATTTTATAAATCTTAGTATTTGGAGGAGAAGAACAGATTGACAATATTTGGCTTTATAAAATTAGAAGTAAGTTTGTTACTTTTTCTTACAAGTTACTTATTTCAGGAATTAAAATTGAAGAATTTATATCCAGAAAAATTAAATAGTTTTGTGAGCAGTTTAACTTTTCACCCCATTCGCAGGGATCTTTCTGGCGATAACTGAATGTCGGTCGCTCTGTGTGTAAACTGTAACATTGCGGTCAGTGGATTCATTCCATGACGACTAACAGGGTATAGAAGAGTTGACCTTTGTATGGTAACGGAGCGATATGCAAGCGCAGCGTACGCTCCGCTCAGCTTCTCTTGCCTGGAGCTTCACCGACATCTGCATCGATTTTGTATCCCCGGGCTGGATGTGTGGGCGAACTGTAAGCGTTTCAAAACCTTGTAGGTCATGGCAAAGTAACACAGAAAGTTCTGCGCTCATCCTGATTTTTAAATATGTTCTTTGCTAAGTTAATCTTGACGTTGCTTACAGCTGATGGAAATTTCGCAATGGCACACTTAAAATATGTTTTATTAATATAATTAAATTGTAGGCCCGCTCTTAACATAATTAATTACTTTATTATGGTATTGTTCTGAAGCTATCTGAACTCCTTCACGAAATATTAAAATTTGTCGTTTGTTTGGAAGATAGTATCACAAAGTATGCTAGGGGAAATAGTTGTCTAGCAGTAAGGCACCGGTAATCAGTCTAGAAATTCTCGGGTTGCAACCAGCCAGTAAGATTCCCGTCGGCACAGTTAGCTTAATTTCCCATAAAAATGGCTTCTTTTAAGGTATATTTATCTGTCTTACTATATATTACCTATCGCTGGACTGCCAAACGGTGGATGCTTAATGTTACGGGCAAAGGCCGTTGGACATTCTATTCACCTTGAAGATGGAGACAGAAAGGGTTATCTAAATTTCGACAGTGTGCCCCTCTTCAACACGGTACCTTGATCCAGAAATATTATCAACATCGACATAATGTATATAATGAAATTTTGTAAAGTTGTTTGATATTTAAAATTATTTGACGAGAAACAGACAAACTGATAGGCTGAAGAGATCTGAAAGCGTAATTTTACTTTTATGTTATAATGAGAATTTTTAATTTAATTTTTTAGTAAAATGAATACGAAGGAAGGGTGCTGACGTTATTTGCAATTAGTGACAGCAACTGTATGTGAAGATCCCCAATTTACAGTTTTCCATAAAGAACACCTGAAAGGAAGTTAATGTGTATGTAAAATGTAACTATTTTGGTTCTGAAATCTGAATCAGAAGGACTAATTGGGAGATGAGGGTGTACTATTAAAATTGATTTTAAAGCAGTATGGTATAAGAGTGTGAATAGGATTCAAAGTTGTCACTTGTGAACACAAGTAACGAAAGTTCAGGTTTAATAAAATGTGGGTAATTTTGTTGGCCATCTCAACCACTATTACATTTTCAAGAACTGTGGTTATCGAATTCGATTAAAACTGTATGGCCGTAGAACTGTGAAAAATTCAGTTCGACCCTCAGCTATGTTAACATATTATAAATAATTCAACGTTTTATTAGGAGTCAATTTAACACACATATTTAATATATTGTTTTAGCAGAAAATTTATTAGTAGATTAATACATGAAATGATACTACTTGTGTTTTCATTGGTAGATAACATATATTTAATAAGCATGTTGAGACACAAATGATCTAAAATGTTTGACATGTCTGAAATAAAGACTTTTGGAAAAGATTTTCCTGTCTACGATTACTTCCGGGTACTTGGGATCTGCCTGCAAATAAAAATGCTCATCCATCTCTGATGCACTTTTTCTGCACGGAAGAGCTTCCTGTGTTAGAGAATGCTTCCACAAACAAACGTTTAAAGTCATGTTATTCTGTAACATGAGTGTAAGGAAGGCCAATATCACAAACCGTGACGCTGAGGATGAAGTTCTGACAGCAAATCTGCGTAACGGCAGCCTCTGTGTGAGTTTTGAGGTCAATAGCATTTGAATCCTTTTGCTTTCTGTCAGCTTAGAGGGCGATTCAGGAACTGCAACTAGGCGTCTATCTTGTCTACTTCCTGAAATATGATACACAAACTTCATCCCTTTGAGTCTTCCTTATCTGCATTGTCACTGAATTGCTTGTCTGTATTTTCTCGTTGTTATTTTTTTTTGACAAAAAGGCAATCGTTAAAAAAATTACAGCACATGAAACATCATCATCTCGAAATTCTAGTCTTCCTGCTTCTCCCACTTTTTATATATTTTTTTTGGTGCTTTCGGCAAATAATAGGCCTACGCTTTTACATTTGTTTTTAACATTCATTCTCATTTTTCACCATCCAGTATTTAATTTATATACATGTTTAAAGCCTGCAATGTAAATACCTTGCAGACACATTTCTAGCATCCATTCTTTGCAGTTTCATCCAGCTATGAATATTTCCTGCACATTATTTTCTGAACAATATAGTTCATAGGAAACATTTAAATTATTTAGTAACGTATTTTTATTACCAGATATTTTATGTGTGGATAAATCTTTGAGAAATCTTACTTCATCTTACATCTTACAGCAACTTCCAGATAAGTAACTGTGAAATGTCACGTCATAAAATCATACTTTAGAGTAACATTTAAAATCAACATTAGGAAATCAAGAAACAAGAAGCTAGTCTTAATACTGCTGACGTATTTCAGGAGAACAGTAAAAGAAAGACTAACTTTAACTTTAATCCAATTTTTGCACCTTATAGACAAAGCCCGCTTAAAAATCTGTACTCCTCTCCCAGTATTGCCAGGGTGATTAAGTCGAGAAGAATGAGATGGGCGGGGCATGTAGCGCGCATGGATGGGACAAGAGGTGTGCACCGAGTACTGGTTGGGAAACCTGAAGGGAAGAGACCGCTGGGGAGACCTAGACGTAGATGTGAGGATAATCTCAGGCGGGATCTATGGGAGATAGGAGTTGAAGGAGACTGGATTTTGTTGGCCCAGGACAGGGTCCGGTGGAGGGCTTTGGTTAATTCGGTGATGAACCTTCGGGTTCGGTAAGCGATCTAGTTAGTTAGTTAGTTATAGGCAAAGCCCAATGTTCTACAGTGGCACATGGTTAGTATTTTGGATGTAAATCTGCTTATTATTATATAAGCAGTATTAAGCACTTGATGAATTTTATTCGTTTGATAAATGTAGTTTTGATAATTATCTCAGTTCAGTACTACACAATTTTGATTTTGATGTTTATTTCACGAAAACTGCAGACTGGATTGTGTTATAATTCCACGTCCTATTATAGACGATTCTGTGTAAAAACGAAATTCCTCTGACTTTTGCTTATAATTGAGTTTCGGTGTAATATTCAAGAACTGAGGTCACGTGGACAAAAATGATTTCCGGCGTTGTGTCAATCAGGTCGACGTGTTGCAAAGGTACTGATTAGTATGTGTGGGTGATTAGCTATTGTAACATGTCTAAGACGTTTGCTTGGAAAATAAATTGACAAATCAGGAACATTATTTTCGTTGCTGTTATTGCACCTTATTTGAAAATACTAATTATTCAAATATTCAGACATGAAATATCGAAGGTTACACGCAGGTGAGTGTGTCGACTTGAAGATGAAGGAGACGGCTGACATTTCTTTCATATATTAGCTACTACGTGACGGACGTAAAGATCCTTGACCGACAGGAAAAACACTCACGTTACTTTAGGAAAGTTCCCTGTTTGAATATCAGTACTTTCCGTCTACACAGTCAGCTAATTGCATTGCTATCTATCTTAATAACTCTATGATAGCAGAACCTGTTCATCACCGCTCATACCAAAGCTCGCAGACAGAAATTATCCTGAGCTACTTCCGTTCATCTCCCCATCTTCACAACCTACTTCCCTAAGATCCATCTTAATGTTATCATCTAGTTTCCTTCTCGGCATTGTTTTAGCCTCTCTTCTCTGGAACAAAGGTGCGTCATTATTACATTTCTAGGAATAAATCACCAAAACGTATTTCATATTGATAGTTATTTGTTTATGTAATATGTAAGGGAGACTGGAATGGAACCAATTATTCCCAAATTAAAATGCGACTACACACGTTTTCTTCCATTCGTAATAAAATTGTTAGAATGCGCATGTGTTAGCATGTTATAAATTTCCATTCAGTTTTTAACTGTCATAAATACCTTATAATTCATTCATAAATCGGTGATAAATCCACTTGTGAAAAGTTATAAATGTGGAAATATAAGACCATCAAACTGATGACGACGCTTAAGAGTGGAGAAGTCGCTCGGCGCCCGCTGAAGTAACAGCGTCGACGTCGGTTTGTGCTACCGCTCTACCTCACTCGACATTTGTTTAACAACACGAAACCTCTTGGAAAGTTCTATATGCTTTATATTCAAATGATGTCTGCATATCTCGAATATTTGTCACGACACGTCAAAAATTATGTAGTCTGACATCTAGCAGCGAGGATATTGGTCAGAACAAATTATGCTAATATTCTACATGACGTAACCCGACTTGGACACGAGCCTTGCATTAACAGTGACAGAAGTAATCAATTATCGCGAGTGCCAAAGTCAGGAACATATACGCAGCACCGCTTCCAACGACCATCTCCCAGTAAAATGATTTCCTAACCCTGTGTAGCAGAGTGCTTCTTGAGAAGTAATAGTAGTTTATCTACACAATAAATCCCTAACCTTTTACAGGACTCGAACGTTCTTTCTCGTGTTCAAAAGATTTTATCACTCGTCCGTATTTTGAGCCAGGTGAATCCAATCAGCATTCTTGCACTGCATTTTTTTAAATATATTTTAATTATATTAACCTATATTTATTGCTAGGTCTCCAAAATGTGTTACACGCCGTTTCTTTCCATGATGTGCTATTTTTATTGATGTCCAGTACAATGTTGCCACGTTCTTTTTTAATCATCCACCTACTAATACAAACGAACGACCATTGCACACAAAGCCTTCAAAGGCCATTGTCTAGTGCTCTTAGCAGTTTGCTTTATAATTGTCACTTGGTTCATTGAGCGTTGATTGATTGTGGACCTAGTGTTGTTCCAAAATAGATGCCGCCACTAGATCTCGTAGGGCTCAAGGCGGACTTCCATCATCCTGACTGAAAAAAAAAGCAGACATGTGTAGACCGGGAAACAATTGAACAGCGACAAAATTGTAGACTTCCCTGCCTATTGCTGTTTACGTAAGCATACATGAAGGGAAGTTTTTTACTCAGTGTGGCCGTCTTTGGGGATATTTTACGGCGTGGTCTGACTCCGACCGACGTTCTGGAGGATATTACATCCCATAAGACAGCCGTCTTACTTAGTCTTTCCAGGTTTCTTTATTCGGAAGGAATACTGTTAGCATTACTCGAACTGCTTTTTCTTCAGCGATGAAGAATTGGTCTATAAAACTACAGTTAATTTAAACATGGAACAAATTTTACTGCGATTCCTTTTTTACGACGCTGTGAAAAGTAAAAACATATTATTTAAAGACGAATGTAGATAATCTTGAATACTGAGCTGGCGAGAATGTGAAACGAAGCGTTCTTGGCCTAGTTTTGGGATCTGTCTGGAATTTGTGTTTTGGGACTGAAAATAAAGAAGATGTTTATATTTCAAGAACTCGAATTCTGTAACCAAGTTTTCCGTCACAAATGACTCAGAAAATTCTTTCATTTTACTATTAATTTATGAGTAAAATTAGTACAGTTCTATAGATGCTGCAGCCTATTAACTAGCTTGTGGACGTTACAATTGTAAGCTAAGAACAGAATATAAAATTGTGCTAGTCTGCGATAACAGGAGTAATTCAAGACAGTGACATGGAATTCTAAACTTGGAGTTATAGCATTGTTGCACATACATGGATCACGCCTGTATAAGTGAGATATTGACTGAAGGACAGAAGCTTGAAACCGTAACAAGGAAGAACACTTCAGTGCCAATGTTGCTGAACTTTGCATATCGTAAGATCATAAAATCACACTTAGAAGCAATGTTTCTTAATTTGAAGCATTCATATTGATTGATGTTTATAGTACAATTGAGAGAAGTGATGTCGTAACCATACTGATATGAAACACATGGTTTAATAGTACATTTATATAAATGGGAGACATGCACAACGAACCACTTATTTTCTACACCCCTTCATTCACTATATTGTGTTTCACACGTTCTACGTACACCCCTTGCTGAATATAAGATATTTACAACCTGTAACATTTGGAATGTTTGCGTGTTGATAATAGATGATTTAATCTTTTCAGATTACTTGCAAGTGAATTGGGCCAGATGGGTAAGTGATTAATCTACAACACATCCTTCTATACAAATATCAACGACCATTCTTTGTGTGTAAATATACGAAGTCTAAAATTATATATCCCAACTGCAAAACAAATAAGGTTAAATAAATTTGGTAGATTCATTATTGTTTAAATTGGATACGTGTTGCTGTCAATGCAACGGATTTCATTGCCAGCTTAATTTATTTATATGAGAATTACTGAACAACAAAGAATGTACAGTGAAGGAAGTTGTCTGACCAAATTCCCGGAAAT
Source organism: Zootermopsis nevadensis (assembly GCF_977971745.1). Lineage (NCBI taxonomy): Eukaryota > Metazoa > Arthropoda > Insecta > Blattodea > Termopsidae > Zootermopsis > Zootermopsis nevadensis. The sequence goes on from NW_028259156.1 coordinate 14,506,543, forward strand.
AGGCCACGACCCATGTGCCTAATTTCTTAGTTATAAATTCGAGCTCGTCACTTCGCACCAAATAAAATCTAGAATCGTTACAGCGCCATTAAGAAAGCTCCGAATGATCCAAACACTTTCTATGCTAACAGCAGAGAAAGAGTTTGAACTCAGGACCTTAATAAGTAATAGACCTTCATCAGGAAGGTAAACCACTTGGCAGTTTTGTCAGAAATCCAAGTGCGATCCACTCATTGAAGCAGAAATATCAGAGAAGATCGTACAGGTCTGAAACAACACAAGCTTGTCAAGAAATGAAATATTTCACAGTGCTTACAATTGCTAACATCTGTGAGGAAGATGTGAACGGGAACCACTCGAGACGTGCCATATTGCGACCACCGTCCTTTGCCGCTGACCGCGGTTTATTTGATATCTGACACCGAAAGCAGTCGCCGTTGTCAGAAGTCACCTTGTGTCTCCTGGGACCCGCTGTGCCAGTATTTTGACTGCTCAAGATGAAATTGGGTCAGCTGATAAAAGGGAAGTTAATGGGTAGGTCAGGACAGGGAATTACTTTCTTCTTGACCTGGCACGACAGAATGACCTCCTTTGAAGTTCAGAGCGTAGCTAACCTCAATTAGCTAAGATAGGGATAATAAAAAGTAAACATAATCTTAAACATTATTATTTCGTTTTATTTAATTCTGAGATATTGTTTGTAGCTTTTAGAAGATTTCGAAACTGTGTTCCTTTAAATGCATGGATTACATCATCCTGCCACCATATTGGCTGTAGTATTTCGTGTTTAAAATTAATATAATCGGAATTAAGTACCTTTAATAAATACAGTATTTAATCAAAATCACATCGTCGAGTAATTTGAGAACATAAAGAATTCTATGAATGCTGGCTATCATTACATTCTGAACATTTTATCTTCTTGACTTCCTTTTACAAACACAAAGCTACACAATTATCATTTTAAATTTATTTATGAATTCCAAAATCTGGTCTGTCATCATGAAGTAAGATTGTAGATGGAGGGTGTCTCTAAACTAAGTGCTGAGGGGAAAGTAACAAGAACATGGAAAACTTTTCGCAATCAGAATGTCGATGTTGGTCTTCTGGGTCGTAACGCCGTGTAGGTAGATACTAGGACTTAGGCCCTGAAGGTGGAGGAATTACATACTTCCGAAACGTCTGTATCTACCTATAAATCCAAACGGCGTTGCAATCCATAAGACCAATATTGGTCTTTACTGCTGCGAGAACCTAAGATAGAATATTGATAATGTTAAACTTCATAATTTGTACTCTTCATCATATGTTGTTAGGGTTGCAAGATCAAGGACAATGATATGAAAGGAACATGAGTACCCCTTGGGATAACTAATCGTTGGTGGGAAGATATTATTAAGTACGATATGAGGATTTTACAGCGATAAATGTCTATAATCTGGGTCAGTGCTGTACAGTCTGTTAGACGTTTCTACCAGACTGCACGGCGCTATAATCAGAAGAAAACCATCTTCAAGGTATAATAAATCTGGATTTTAAAGAGGGTGTTGACCGGAATCAATTGGCTCAGGGTGAAGTCCATTAGCGTGCTCTAGAGAACACTGTAATGAACATTCGCTGTTCCATAAAAGACACGGAATATCTTCATCACCTGAGCCATTGTTAGCTTTATAAAAAGGACTTTCTTCCTTCCGGTTAACTATTCAATAATTACTTCCGGTTAACTATTCAATAATTGTATTCTGGCTCTTTGTTTTCCAAGGTTGCTAAATTTGTAGGAAATTTGTGCAGGCCCAATAGTAATACAAAGGAAAATTATGCTACGTAATCCGTCATGTCATTCTGTGGTCTAAAGGCAGTGACGCCAAAGAGGTATATCCCTTTGACTGAAAACTTATCTCTCATTTTTAGTTTAATTTAATTTTCCGTCAATCGTACACAGCATCTGATCCTTATTATCAGGTGGAATTTGTTACCAGTAACATCCATGTAGTTATTTGATTCATATCCCGGAGTACTGATTTTCTGTTCGCATCTGACGTCATGATGTTACGTCATTTATCCACTGACGTCACGCACGGGTGCGGTTGTACGCAACGCAGAGCTATGACGAGATCAAGGCCGAAAAATTGTAATTTGTTTTAATGCGTACGAGAATGAAAGTGCTGAAAAGAACTTAAGACGTCTACTTTAAATCTAAACGTCTGTGGTACACTACATATTTTTTGGTGTAAATCTTCTGCCGCAGAAAATATCAGTTTTCTGAAATGTTGAGACGTATACCTCAAGCTGTCTCTCTCTCTCTCGATACATAATTTAAAATAATTTATTATATATTATTTTTCCATGTTAAGTAGTTTTTTGTTGCTTTGGAGCATCCTCAGGATGCTGTTACAGCTGACAGATTAGCCGACGGACGACAATGGGTGTTCCTCCTCCAACTTTGTTGTTGGGCTAATGGCGAAGTGGTCCCTGCCATACAAAGTAGCATTACGAGGCGTTACATTAGGCCAAGACTTTTATTGACTGTAACAACACAATATTTCCTTTTCTCAATTGGACAGGTCTATACGTTATAGGAATAAATTGTAGGCCTATGATAAAATATTTCGTGCAGTTACAGTGGATTTACGTAATGAATTGTGCACAAATAATCTTATACCAAATTATATAAGCCTATTTGTCGTTAAGCCTTAAATTTTTTTAAAAGATTTCAATAAAGACAGGCTATATCAAAGTTCACAAGGCATTATTGAAAATGACTATTTTCCTTTACCAAATTTAGTAAAAGTCAATTAATAAGTTTAAAGTTTATTACGGAGTGGTGATCATACGAGAAATTCGTAATAAAATCACGGGGAATAATTTGACATTCGATGAAGTGTTTCATCTTCTCATGCTGCCTTAGGTCCTTGATGCTATAAATGTAGCATTTTTAATATCTGATAATATCTTCAGTAATCGTCCTTACTCGTGGTTATGATGATTCTGATCATCATGCTATCCCATTCCTCTCAACGCTGCTATTTATAAGTACAGTGTTGTTAAATAGTCTAAGAAGTAATCATCATTAGTCAATACAGTAAATAACACTCCACTCGATATTCCATGACCGCAGTGAAATATACAAATTTTGGCGCTGTAGTAGCTGATAATATTCCCGTGGGATGTAATACTCCAGGCTTGCCATTTCACTGTTCAAACCACATTCCTATTGACTTGTCAATACGCGGAAATATGACGTATTAATTTAAAAGTGTGGGGTTGCATTCTACTTCCCGAAAACACCTCCGCTACTGTGTTATTTCGATGCTGACCCATGAGGCTGATGACCCATGGTAACTGCGTTTGTGCACCCTTGTGGCGTCACGCATAACCAACTGCTTTTTAAGTTTCATTGAGTTCTTCTTTTCCAGTAACAGAAATTAATCGAGTGTATTATAATATGGTATATTTGTTCTCATACCGGACTTAGGGCCTATATAAACCTTGATGTTACTGTCGAAATCTGTGCGAATCAATATGACAATAACGCGTGGCAACGCCATGTTAGTATTTGTTGTGTTTGTATTGCGTACGTATGAGAATATGATTGAGAGTAGTAATAGCATCTGAACTGATGAAATAGGTTAATACCTGGTGAAATTTTAGACTATCACATTGGCGGTAATGAAAAAAGCTGTCTTTGACTCATCGCTCTGATTATGATAGCAGTAAACTCCTCTGAATCTTCATTATCTAGCAGACTACAGGGCGCAACATCCCAGAAGACGTATTCTCACAAGTTAATAACTGATTATATATAATAGTTGTTTTGTATAAAAGAAGAACTGTGAGGAGTACCATAGAACGTGATTTTGAATAGTAACAGTTTTTCACCACTGAGATATAAATCACCAATAATATTCTAGTGACGACTGAACAGGACGTTTGGTGTACACCTTGCAGTTGAGCAGGTGGTAACGTGGATATAGATAGAAATCTTAATTTCAGAGTAAAGGAGGACACTTTTCAGCGTGAGTTCATGAAGGCTGCTCTCTTAATGTTATCGAGGTTATTAATCTAGGATAAAAAAACTGTTAAAACGTGTCGGATTATCCATTCTTGTTTTAGTTTAGGGGAAATTCGCAAAATAGAGACACCCCCTCTTCAGAAAGCTAAATTCCTCATCTCCCATTAGACTGTGTAATGCAGGAAAGTGGAGGTGTTGGCAGGGGGACTGTTTGACGGGTGAACAACCCATTTCTGGCCGTGGTCCACGCTGTGGATGTCGACCGCGGCCGGGCTGGATGATCCATGATGATGGATGGGCGACGGACTGTGGATCAAAACCAAAACAAACACCCCACCCCACCCCACACTGTTCCACTTGCCACGCTACACTTGTAGTTTCTTCCGACGCCGTGGCGAAACTAGGTACACTTCGCTGATGGCAGGAATGGAGACATGGGGAAACCCCGGCCGTAAATCCCCAGTGCCGCATTTTTGGCAAATGCGAGGTTTATTATTATACCACGATATCATATGGTGTGGCTTGGAAAACTTCTATTAGTTTTGTCTGATCCTTTGTTTCATCCGTGTACGCATTCTGGAACACCCGGCTCGACTGTAACACATTTTGCAACGGTCCCTAGAGTAATGAGACGGTTTCTTTGTGTGTCTTCCCCATCGTCATCTTGGCACTACAGACCGACCCGTGCCTTGGCCTACTTTGCTCTTCAGATCTCAATTTTGCCACTGTAAAGGGTGGGAATGTTTGGAGAATTACGAGTTACCCGGAACAATTACCAGCACCTCATACACTTGGTGACGTAGTTAAAAGGCATGCTTGTCTGACGCGGTTAGGTTAAGTTTAAATGCGGGAGTCATTTGTTTTTACTGGTACTGTTAAGGTTACCGACACGAACGAAGGCGGATGGAGGAGGTTCTATATACACACATACATTTTTATACCCTAATCGCCCCTCGTGGAGCATAGGTTCCTCCTTTTGGAAGCTGTCGCATTGCAAAGCTGTTCACAACTCAAGTGTCAAGATTAAGAATGTATAATGGTGTGGTGCTTAGACACAGGGATAACTATACTTCTTTATATAGCCTTATGCCCTGAAAAGTATTGCTGAAATTAGTTGTTCGTGTTGAAGCCAGACTCCATTCAAACCTTGTTAATGCTTCTAATACTTTATAAATAAAGTTTACTGCCCTATTTAAATAACCTACGAAGGGTTGAATGATAAGAGACATTATTTCTGTTACCTTTAAGCCAATGGTTATAATTCAAGTAATGTATCATTCTGAGTTGCAACCTTACCATGGACGTATGACTCACAATTCATTAACGCTTCAATCCTATTAAATTCTCTCGTTATGAACAATTTATCAGAAATGCTCTTCTACAGCAGTGACCCCATTTATTTAGGTTGGATTCAAAATGTCTCTTTTTTATTTTCAAAGAAATCAGATTAAAGTGATTTAAAAATGTATATATTTCCAAAGCTCTGTGGAGTAACGCTGACATGTCGTCAGTATTGTCCTGTGTATATTGCCTGTTATTTATTAGGTCACGGGTCCAACACGTGGCTCTCTTATTGGAAAACCCCAACTTCGTTACGTGTTGTGCGCTCTGGTGAGAAAAATCGATTTAAATTTCAGAAAAATTCATGAATATGTTCTTTCGTGCTGATTGCTTTCGTAACAGGCTATTTTGGCGTTGTTTTCCAAATCTGGTTGTGATATCATTCTTTTCGTCATTTACAGTTTGCTCAAAGATCAATGGAACCTCTAGCATACACTTATTAGTGAGGTGAGAAGTTTAAACACGGCAAGACGCATACAGCAATAATTTGAAAATGTTACATAAAGTTTGCTGGTTTACTAAAAAAAATTTTTTTTAGTGTATTATTGACACGTTTGAGGAATATTAAGTTGTAACTAATTTATAAAATATTAGGGAACTTTACTGTTACCACTAACCACAAATCCAAAAGGCCGTAATTTATTTATTTATTATTGGTACTGTTGTTATAGTAGCGAGACATTCCTAAAGACCGATTGATTCGTCAAAAGAACATATGTAACAAATATCTCTTTATGTGATTGACCTCCATAAAATATTGTTACCATTAATTTTTGTACAATACCCTTATTTCAGGTGAAATCTTTGAAGTACTCTGAATGTGTGTTTGTATGTTTGATTGTGTTTGCATGTTGTGTATTTTTATGACTTATTCCACTTCGTATTGCCATTATAACTTGTGAATTCTTGGAATGCTTGTATGTATCTAAGTCTGTCCACATTTTGTACTTGAAGAAGCGACCTCGGAATAAATCGATCAATCATCCAATTGAATGTTGACTCCGAAAGTTAATCCTGAGAGAACTTTTTTGTAATTTCTCGTGGTTCAAACAAATACCAGTATATGCCTTAAAATAGTCCAGTACCACTACTTTACACATCATTCCTAATCAAACGAATATTGTTAACACAACGTACTTAAATGTTCTAAGACTGCAGAGATTTAACTGAATAGGCTGCTGGTATCAACACACATGGACGTCAGCTTAATATTGAAACTCAAACCCTTTTCTGCCCAGTGATTACTATATATACTGCCTGCTTTTAATATTAAGTACCATTGCATTTCCCTTACAAAGTGTATTTCACTTAGCTTTCAGAATAAGCAACGACTATTTCTCCAAACAGCGTTAACTAGTTTGTCGTTGTTACGGAGACTCGTTGTGTTTTCTTTGCGGTAAAAACTGTACATATCAAAGAGTAGGCAAAATGTAGTCTCGTGACGTAACAAGTTTGGCCTTTTCTAATATTCGAGTTTCCTCCTCGTTTCAGATTTAGGACTTGCTTCATACTCTCAATACCGATGTTCAACATTATAACAACTGGCATTTAAGTCATTTGACAATTTACTCGGTAAATTTTATAGAACAGAAATCTCATAGAAGGCCAACAGACGATGTTACGCCAATAGAAAGTGGGGAGAATATGTTTCTTTATTTGCAGTAAAATATTTTGAAAGATGACTGATGACCCAATTTCTTCTTGCTTCAAAGAACAGTGTACGTACTTACGTACGTGCATATGGAAGTTTATTTATTTCCTCTCTGAGTCGCTTTGAACTTCGTTAAATTCTAAAGATGTTCATAAAGTGAAGAGGAGCATGGTAAGACGATGAGTACATAAATATATGATGTAAAGATATTTTCAGTAGCCGGAATTTATCATAGAAATAAAAGGAGGTAGAATGTTAATTGTGAAAAAATGAGCAGAAGTGAGGAATTGAGGTGAACACAACCCAGACGTCAGTAATAAAAACGTCAGGTAGAACTAAAGCATTCTGTGATGAGTGGGGCTTCAATAGAAGTATGCTTGCTACATTTTAATTGTTTGTTAAACATTTAGTAGCTACCTAAACCTCAAAAGAAATAGGTTCGGGCAGTAATGTCCTAGTTGCATGCATTTCAGATTTCGTAATATGGTTAACCCGATGTGTATTCAATGGATATCATGTTTATCTTTATCATGATGGACCGAAGTGCCCTATGTTCAGTGTCAAACCCACTCTGATATACATCATCAGTCTTATAAAATTCTTTTTAAATAAAAATTCAATCTGCAAGGGCTAACAAAATGGACCGTGCACTGTCATAACCAAATACTTCTATCATTGGAAAATTTTAGTGTATAAACCCTGCAATAAATTGAGTAGCAGTCTTAATCTATCTCACTGAAGACAAGTCTTATACTGGCTGCATTGAAATTAAGTAAGCGGGATGGGTTATAAACTGGTAGAGTATTATATGTATATAGTTTCACGATAATTTTATGATCGTTCTATGCAGGCTTTTCAACGCCACTGCCCAGAAACTAACTTTTAATGCTTTGAAGAGATATTTGTAGTATTTGGATGAGTGAAACGAGGACACATGTGTAGCTAATCGAAGTGATTATAGTTGCTATGAAAAAGCTGGATAATAATTTAATTTCAGAAGTTCTCAAAGGAACAGGAACATGAAAGTTGAATTAATATTACTGACATTATATGCGTATATGCACAACTTTTTTCCCGGTTTACTTGAAAGTCGTTTCAGTATTCAATATTCTGGGAGTAACGTGGCGTGGAATGGGGCTGTCATGTGCAGACAAGACTTGTCTGTCACTCATGTATTAATCGTGACCCACTTGTAAGCTGACGCAACGCTTGATTGTCTGAAAACACAGACAAGCAGACTATCTCGCCTAAAGGGAGAAATGGGTTGTCGTAGTATTAGTAATTAACATCTGATAGTCTTTGAAACGGCGTAATTTTTAATACTGTACTCGAATTGGAATGGGCATTTTTAAATTTTCTTTTCTCCTTCGTTTTTACACTGCCCACTTACTATATTTACTTCAGATACAAACTGGTCAAAACAACAACAAACATCATTTTGGGGAGACGGTAACCATTTGGGATTCCAACTGCTTTCCTACAGAACACAATCACCACTGCGCAATTACATTGAGGATGATTAACGTGTAAAGGCACGCGGAACATAAGGAAGTAAGCTACTGATGTTTACGATAAGACGGAAGTAGATCACTGGGAAGAATCATTAAACACAGGTTTGAGACCGTAATAGGCCACTGAGCCTTGTAGGAGACCACGCGGTGGTGGTGTTGGCAAATCTCCCATCCAGTCTTCTTATTTACAGATAGGAAAAACAAAAAGTGCTCTGGCATTCATTTGGCCTTCTACACCTCTCTTCCGATTATTTGATATTCCCCAAGTATCATGGCCAGGTGTCTTCTGTGGCCTGTAACTTGAATTCTCTTTGCAAGATCAAGCAGACGCGCTCAGTCTGAACTAACGTGATTAATCGTTATCAAAATAGAACTTTATGAGAAGAGTACAATACCACCTATTAAATAGTTTCACGATGTAATTCTAAATACCTTTGTGACTTACTTCACAGTGCAGAATCAAGTTTTGTTTTCGAAGGTTTTTGTTTGCCCATCTCAAGGTGCAGATCGGTGAATATGGCAATAAGTGAAGTTGCTACATTACCTTTACCGTAGTCGTTTACCTGGCAGATAAATGTTCTGCTTTTTACGAAACCCGAAGTTTCGTTATATTTTTTACTAGAGCCAACCTTTTTATCATATAATCAGCTACTTGAATTCTGTCAACATCTTCACATAGAGTTTCTGTAAGTTCCATCTTAATATATCGTTCGCCCATCTTCGCCTAGGTATAGTAAATGGTACCTTCCTTTTCGACGTTTATACTAAGAGTCTGCATGCATTTATAATTGATAATAACGGAATTTAAATAATAAGATTCAATTAAACACTATACACTCGTAGAATACTTCTGAAGATACCCAAAATGCACTTCGCCACTTGTGTTTCAATGCTCATTCTTCTTAGTGGGAGAATGTCGCTAAAATTTCAGTGTGGATCTGTGAAATATCTGACGAACTTAAAAGACTGAATTGGTCATAGGATAAGGTTAGTTGCTGAGGTAAATGTTTGGACTTAGGAGGAATGAAATGAAGAATGTGGGATGTTTAATAACAAGTGAGGGTAGATCGTACGTTTTTAACGGCGCTGTGATAACTGTAGTGAATCAAATATGAAGTACAGCAACTTGAATGTTGATTTTACCGAACTGTAAACATGACTAGAGAAAATGGAGACAATGAATTTTTGTACCACGAGAATAAAGTTAGTTTTCTCCTAATTTTAGCAAGAAAAATATCGGTGCGTGTTAAGTACAGCTTCCTGGTCTTGAAGCCGAGAGGATTAGTGTGTGGACAGACAAGGAAGAGAGTGAACAAGTAATCTGAGAAAGATTTTCACTTATAATTTAATAATCCTCCAAGGCTGATGAGGGCAGTGAACTTTGCCAGTTATTTCTGTACACCCACGAACTTTAAATCGCTCGAGTTTGTGTGAGAGGGACGCTTCGTATTTTTATACTGAAACTTGCATTGGAAACCAGGGAAGTGGATACAATAAGCTCGTTGCTTCGCAGCTAAACTAAAATAAAGGAGACTTGGACAAGGTGCACTGCAGTAATCGCTCTAATAACGTCTGCTGGTTTAAAATTTATAGATCTTCGCCCGACAATACGTTAACGAGGTGGAAGGCCTTGTACTTGTTAGTTTTCATCAATGACTTCAATCTAGCAAAAGGCAGCTTTTGCTTTACAGACACTGTCAATTGGGAGAGAATCGCATGACCAGTCATGATTATAAGATGCAGATCGTAAAAATTCTTCTAAGCCTACATTGGGAATTAATTGGAATAATTAAGGTAGTGGCTCAATTTGTGTTATACGCGGCTGAACGTTCATGAAAATGAAGTTCGTAGCAAAATCCGCCTATTTTAAATATATGTGGTATGTAATACCATAGTAGCCTCATAATTATAATAAAATTATTATTACCACGTCGTTTTTGTAATAGAATTAGCTGTGATCTGTACCTGACTTTGTCTCTGTGACTAGCACTGGGTGACCGTGGTTTCTCTGCAGAAATGACTATTATGTTAACGAACCTCTGACTCCATTATTTTTTATATTCTTAATGTAAAAGACATTACATTTTTTATCAGTGAAATCTTTTGAAGGTTTCAATCTAATGAAGCGAAAAATTTCGTAGAAAATTGATAGTCTCTGAAACCCAAAAGTTTATTAGTTTGTTCACAACGTCCAGCAAACCCTCCCAGCTGCATTTCCTGGAGATAGCTCCACTGACATTTAGTATTGTATTCCGACTTGAAATCCAAGTTATGTTATATTTCCATTACCTTTTGCGAGTAATACTTACAATGCACGTGAATTGTCTTTAATCCCATTTATGTGTCAGTATGAATGGAGAGTGTAAATATATCAGCGCTATGGATGTATATATCCGAATTTGTAGAAGGTACAATGTAGACTCTTTAACATTTCGAAAATGAATTGTCGTTCTTTTGTTAAAAAAGTGTCGACCTGTTCAGAAATAGCTGTCGAATCTATAGGAATTTATTTAACAGACGAAATCAAAGCAGGAAGGATGAATTGAACGGGTTTTACAGCACACATCATAGAATTGAGAAATGCTTGCAGGATTTGGGTTTGAAATCCTGAAGGAAAGCGAAAACCTGGGAGACTGAAGTGTAGGACTGCATGGCAGAGTATATTTTAGACTGATTTGAAGGAAATTTGGGCTGAAAGTGTGAACTAAATTCATCTAGCTTAGAATGGAGACTAATAACGGGCTTTAGTGAACGCTGTAATGATCCTTTGGTTTTTTTACTATATAAGCAAATGTCCGTTTTTTCAAAAATGACTCTGACCTCGGAGATAGTTATTCTGGGAATTGTTAAATATTGCTTCATGAACCGAGCGTCAGTACCAGGAAAGACTATAAATCATGTCAGCTTTATCACTTTATGGTGACAGACGCAACATGAAATGCATGTTTCCTTGGAGGACACTTTTGGTTATGCCGACACACATATTCAAATTCAATGTGTTTTAGGCGACGATGATTTAATGTCAGAGCCAATATGGCAGTTAGAATATATTATCTGTATTAACGGTATAGATTTACTGGTAACATAATTCGATGGAGAAAATCTTGGAGTCGCCATTGCTTTTCATTAAGAAACGTGGTTATGAGAAACAGATCGGGCAAAAATGTTAAGTGGTTGTTCAAATTTGTGTTATATCCGTGATCACAACCACACTGAATCTAGACTGTCAGAAATTTGCGAGTTCCTGTGATACGAAATTTCCATAATAGAATTAGTGATTATATCGAGAAGGGTATAAAGGCGGGATTTGGCATGCATTGGGTAGGAAAAGATAAATAAATCTGGGCGGAAACCTGAAGCAGTGACAGCGCTTGAAAGACCATATGAAGGTGAGAGGATGGTATTGAAACTGTTCTTACAGAATGGGGTGTGAGGACTCGAAATTATCCAGGATGTTTTCCATTTGTGGGATTTTATGAAGACGGCATGAAACTTCGTGCTTTATAACACAAGAAATATCTTGACTAGCCAAGTAACTATAAATTTTTCAGTGAAGAACCTGTGTCATGGAATTCGATTGCAGTTGTTACCACCCTTTGAAAATTTCTGCACTACACCAGTTCATAATAACTAAAAATGTCTTCTGGGTTGGCTGTCTTCTGAATTGTTACGTATTACAATTTGGTAGAAGTTTGCGGCCGTTTCAGAGGCGCTTGTATCCGCCTTTACTCTGTATCACTCATCGCCCTGATTATGGGGGCATCGTGCACCTCTGAAACGTCCGTAAACATTTACCTGATTACACAGGACAACAACCCAGAAGACAGCCGTGAGAAACTGAAATTTCAACTACAAATGTTCTTTCGATACCGAGAACGCTGTATTTATTTTAGTACGAAATTATATTTAATGTATATTTGTTATGTATCTTTTTCATGGTTCAAGGAAACATTTTTATCGCTTTTACTTTAAATTTCGTCATGTGTAAAAGTTCACTTGCTGTCCTTTCAATATCCCCACACTTTTAAAATTAACATAATGGCTGTCATATTGAATAAGGACGGACGTAAACGAACTGGAAATGTTGGGACAATTGAAAATCAGAACACGGAAAATGTTAACGCCTTTTGCACGTGACAGCTACTACTGCAGTAACTCATAGTGACCTCTCATGATATTATTACCCAAGGCCACGCTCATTCTGTCATGCTAATGAAAAGACGTTTCTTGCATTCACGCAAGAACCGTACGTATTTCCTCTCGCATGGAGGTCGGTGAATGGTCGAGAGAAACAACTAGGCAGACCAAGCATTTCATTGGCTGATTCCAGTCCATGGCTAAACTTCCTCTGGGTTGGACATGAATGACTGTAAAGCAATTTGTCTAAACAATTCAAAGTCTTTTGAAGGATCAGTTGCCGTTTGAAATAAGTTAAATGCTTTCTGCAGGTTTCTGCTACTGTATAATTAAAATACCGTAGCCATAATGTTTTGAATTTTGAAGCAAGCAAACATGAAGAGATCTCAAGGTTGAGCTCATGTCAGGAGCTTCATATATATCACTTGTTTTCAAACTCAGAGAGGTGAAATTCTTCTGAATGTTGCGCCATTGGCCAAGTCTCTCTCATAATAAATACTGCGCTATAAACGAAAGAAACAGGACGGACAAGTTATTTTGAAAACTCTTTTCTTTTCAGTTTGACTCAACCTCCATTTAAATATTTAGGATCAAACCGATGAGAAAGGACAATTCAGTAAAATATGTCAGATCATGAGAACGCGTATGTAAGAGACACTACCTATTCCTCAAGGTATGGACATTTATGTGTTCTAAGGAATTATCGTAACTATAATGATTTTGCCTTGTGCCGCTTGGTCACTGGGACCGTGGGTTCGAATCCCACTCAAGCCATGGGTGTTTGTCTGTGTTGTGCTGCCCTTTGTACAGGTAGAGGCCTTGCGACGGGCCGATCCCTCGTCCAAGGAGTCCTACCGAATGTCCATAGATCGAGCCAACGAAAAGTTGGGACCCGCAGTGCTCAGGCACTTGAAGAACGGGTCGTTTGCAGCATCCCCAGTATAATGATTTTGAGGACAGAAACGATTGTAACACAGAGAAAGAAGCTTTCGTAGAGCGATCACAAATGTAAATGTAATATAAACCTATTTATGAAGCTATTCTTTCTAACTTACACGCTCTGTAACATTAAAAAGTAGTGTAATGCCATCACGTTGTGTGTGAATACAGGATACTTAATTGCACCACAATAGTAAGCCTGTGGATATTTCTGCAACGAGACAAAAACATGGAAGTGAATGTTAGTCTTTGGTGTTATCAAACGTTTATCACTCCTACTTGTCACAGATTCTTGTTTCGTATGGATACGACATGTCATAGTGCATTGTATATGTTTACTGATGTGAAATGTAAGCAAAATTAGCATAAAAGGTCACAGATAGTTGTTAACATCAGGAATGTATTGTGTAATTACGCTAGTAATTACATTGTACGTGACAGCCATCTTGAGACTCACCGCCATGAAATCCTCAAATCCCATTCCCAACATTTGCAACTGTTCATGGGAGCGACTGGAATAAATAAGGGACTTAAGTTTGATTTCTGTTTTAAACCGCTTAACAGCCCTTGGGGGGTAACTTTTATTTAATATAATAGCATTTAACATTCTTTATTGACCTTAAATGAACGCAAAGTAGAGTATCAGTAATAAGTCTGACTCATATTAGAGAATTACCTTCTTCTAACCTCATACGTAATATTCCTGAGTACCTTCAAATCTTTCCAATTACAGTACCCTGTAATCGGCCAGGGCCACGTCCTCACTAATCCTTTCCAGTTCATTCCACGTATCATTTCATCTTATTCGAAGCTAAATAATCCTTTCGGCCGAAACAACGTCTTTCCAAACCTAAGAAAGTGAATCAATGCACGTCCATACATCAGAGTAATTATTTAACCAAGAAATTTCCCGCGTTTTATGGAACTTGATTGTTCATAAGAGCCCGCCACTGATCCATAATCTAAGAAATCTGATGAACGTCAGTTTGTGCTACATAAATGGTGAGGCTATATTGTTCGACAATATTAAGTGTCACCTCACAGTACCAAATGTTATCGAAACCCGTTCCGTAGATTCGGAGATGTAGCACATGGGCAGACGGGAGGATGGACACAGTCTCTCTACGTCGTACAAGGGACGAGCAAATCAATCATTAAAGCACGTGTCGGCCCTACAGGCTTTCGTGGAACAGTATGTTCTGCGAATACAATACATAGTTGAAACTATTTTCTTTTGGAGCGTATGAACACTTCAGCAAATCTTAAATGCTTATGTTGTTATTCATAGTTGATTAGTATCAAGTGGATTCATTCCAGTTAAATTGGTTGTACTCGAATAATACAAGAAATTTTAATAACAAGTGTGTTATGCTGACAGAATATGTAGGCTTATCTTGAACCTGAAGACGTGTGTATGTGCAATTCTGTGTGGAGAATTTCTCATAAAATTCGCTACCTTCTGAATTTTGATAGTTACCTGATTAAAAATTTTCGATACATTTCAGGATTGAGAATTATTCATTATCAGGATTTTTTCCATCGTCTGTCCTTTCAAACCAACGACGTTTCGGAGGCTGGTTCTGTCTCCGTCTTCAGATTAGAGGTACCTACTGTTGGGTCCCTTAGATAAAGCTAGTCTCTGTCACTGGAAAAGTCCTGATAATGAATAATTTTAAGTGTAAACTACCGTCGTGAAAACCCCTTTAGAATAGGATTGAAAATGTTACGAAAATAACAATTCTTTGACGTGTTTTCAGTGTTTGAAGGAAAACTCTTTTTGACCCCATTAGGAACACATTCACCCTAATTTGGGCGAGGGACCAGAGTCTTAAAAGAGGGAACATATATACTGGCGACCAGTGTTTTGGATCTGTTTAGTTATATTCGTTTGGGGATTTTAACTGCATTTTTGGATGACATAAAGCGAAAACGTATTACACAAGCGTTTTATATATTCACTGCGAACAATGGATTGTCTGGGTTGTTGCGCCGCGCTACAGACAATAAACAAGTCGGAAAGAGTTATGTACTTGCTGGGTTTAGGAGAAGCTTTGAAACGAGTTCCTTATCAAGTACAGGTACTGAACAGGGATGTGGCCGTGACAGGTGTCAGCTGAAGTGCCTGATGAAATACTTGCGTCATGGCTTCGTTCCATGAAGATCAACATTTCACGTCAATGTTACATGAAAGTTAATATGGATTAGTTTTTCTCGTGGAAGTTGTGTTGTTTGAATGGAAGGACATTGTGAAATTATTCTTTTCATTAATACGTTGACAAATATTACAGAAAAATCTTTAACGTACAATTGATCATGTGCAATTAATACAGCGATCAGTGGATGTGAGTGACAACGACGACTGAAAATACGAGGCAAATCGTGTTTCATAAAATTCCTTGACACTGTGATTAACTCTAATTTGGGGTTAATTCATAGCTGGGTTATTATTTATTGACTGGTACGCACCAGAATTGTATAAAATGTCTTGCTACATTAGACGTTCGGTACTAAATTTGTTCAGAAATCCCTCAAGTTCGGTGATATCCATGTATTTTGTAAACACTGCAAGGGAAGACTTATCCAGAAACGTCTGCGTGACTCATGTTTATTCTACGTAGTTTTCAACCTGTCAGATCGAATGCACGTACGATGTTCTGTATATGTATCATTATTTTTATATCGGCGATCGATAGTATGTTAATGTCTCTTTCAGGCGCAGTCATGCCGGCATCAAGGTACAATCACGTGTCTGACTCATGAGAGAGGGTGGAACAGTGCGTGATGTGCACTTGTTACCATTTGTACCTGCGAGGGTAAGTACTATCCTGATCACGTGGGTTACAAGGACGAATAAATCGGTCATGACACTTTGGTGGCAACAATAATATTTACGCATTTGGCGGAATATATTAATATATGTGCAGGTAAATAGCACTGGGGACAGCTTTAATGACCCAGACCAAGTCCCCCTGAGACACACAACCGTTCTACCGCTACACACGAGATTCGTTGTACTGGATGAGTTGGTGAACTATGAACAAGCCAGTTGAAGGTTTTTTTCTCATAATTTTCATAGTGGTATCTGGGACGAGATTATGAGTTGTGTAGCAGCATATCTTCAAATCCATTCGAATCCCGATCGGATTATTTTTTATTCTGACAGGTTTTCGTGGTTTTCCCCATTATCCCGAGACAAATTCCGGTGTTTTTCGAGACAGTAGCGACCTCTTTAAGATTATGGATTTTTGTTGTTTATAACACGTATCTTCTTCTATTATTCGGCGTTTCATAACCAGCGCCTTTTAATAGGATAAGGGCAAAGTAGGAAGGTCTTCAGCTTAATCATAACTAACCAACTAACTCCATTAATGAGGGTCCTTGAGAAGCTAAAGGATTACTACTGTGTTCGAAAATTCCCACCTACGGTCCCATCCTAAGTCAGGTTAATACAGTCCAGATTTTCCCACCCCATTACCATAAGATTCATTTCAATATTATGCTTCCATCTATGACTAAATCTTCCGAGTGGTCTCCTCTCTTCTGGCTGTTCATACAAAATGTCTCTATCTGCTATGCTCGTCACACACCCTGCCCATTCTGTCGCCCTCCTTGGGATGATCATTAATTTACAAATATATCTGCAGTATAATATTTAAAACATTTACTTTTGTGTTGTACAAACAATATTTCATATGATTAGAAATTTAGAGATTCGCCAGTTTTGTCTACCTGCGACTGATGATCATGTATACATTCATACGACACTGAAATTTATGGAACTGTAATCTTCCTCACATCTGTTTATTCGAGGTTTAGTTTTGTAAAGTGAAGGCCATTTGCCTTAGCCCTCGTCAGTAGTAGGTATAACTCTGCACTTTGTGAACTGGGTGTATTTATGTGTTTCGTATAATTATAAGGAAAAAAACAAGGTTTAGTTATCCAAACAGGCCTAACCATTTGATATTTATAAGAGAGACAAGTTCATGTCCTTAACATTTTTGTGTCTGGTGTTCAATAGAAACTTCAGCTATCGGAACTGATTTGTGAAGATTATTTAGATGAAATTTGCCTTTCATACTTTTGAGACGCAGGTCTAAAATATCTCCAGTTTGATGTGCACAACGTTTGGTCATACTGTGTCTACTCCCCCACAAAAACGGACAAAGTGGAATCCATCCTATTGTAATGTCTAACACAGATAACTAACATTCTAGTAACGTCTCATAAACACCTGTTATCTATCGCAGTGTTATCAGACGCCAGCGCCTAGAAACACGTGTTACTGATTAGTGCTTCTCATTGAGATACGTGAAGGCAGATTTATTGTGGTTTATTTGTAGTGGACGAACTACAAAAGCCCCGTGCTTTCGCATGACCGACCGGCCTGTGTTTGCACATAAGTGCCATGCAAGGGTGATGGATAAACGATGCACTTGGCGGAAACTCTAATTCTCATCGAATTATCGTTAAAGGTTTGATACAGATTCAGAAGAGTGAGATGCTAATAACGTACGCGACGTTTTCTCGGATCGAGGCGTCATATTGAAAAGTTGAAACTGCACCTGTTATAATATTGTAAATTTTATTTGTCATGAAATATAACTTTGAATACTTTTCGTAATATCTTCATTAAAGTTGTCTCAATAAATGTCTGGAACCAGAAAGATGATTTTGAATGCCACCTGTTTGAAAATATGCTTGTATATCTCAGACACTAAAGCGTTAAATCGTTTTTTATGAAGCGATGTTAGAGTGTTGTCACATTCCTGTAAGATCACAGAGATATCTTGCTGAATACTTTTGTCATTGGATTAAAGATTCGGAATGTGAAGCGAAGAAGATTACTGTAAAATCCGCCATAATTTCATAAAAAAAATATAAAAGACGCCGTTTTGGCCGCCCAGCAACGGAGATTATTTGCGCTCGTTACAATATGTGTTAATGGGGAAAAGGTTTCTTGGCAACATCTGTGTTTTCATATCTTGAACACCAAATGCTGTGGGTTTGGAAAAGGCTTGCGAGAAGAAGTCTCTGAGACCATTGCGACGATTAAATTTTTCTTTGTCGGTCAATCGAAGCGGAAATGGGTAAACCACGAATATTTAAATTTTTAAAGGCATATAAAGATAATAATAATAATAATAATTTATAAGCTTTGTATAAAGCGTCCATATCGAGTCCGGCATATAGCTCCGTATAGTCTGGTAGAAGTTTACAGACATTTCACAGGTACTTGCTGCCTCCATCATCAGGGAAATGGGAATGTTTAGATACTGAATTACACATCAGCACGTCTATAATTATTCACTAGTCACAGTTTGATAGACGTTTTAGTGTCTCTTAAAGGACTTAAAGTGTATGGGCCATAGTTTGTAGTTAAAACTACATGCGGTAATACGAGTTACAGAAGAATTACAGAAGAACTGTATTGGACATTTGATATGTACGACGTTTCGGGAGCTGACTTTACTCACGTCTTCAGGCAAACAGTTCTCATTATACGGACACATTTTTCTCTGTATTTTTAGTGGCAATGATCGGGATCACACCAGGAAACTTTCGAATGCTATGTTAGTATACTTACCGTTAACCAAGTCTTGGCTTCAGTCCGAGTCGTCATTAACAATAAAGAGAAAATCAAATGTAGTCAGTAAAGTGACAACCAATTATCTGAAGACGTGAGTAAAGCCAGGTCCCGAAACGTCTAGTATATCAAATATAATTCAGACAGTGGGCATTTTTCAGCACAGAGCTTCTATACCGAATCAAACATTGTCACAAACCTTTAAAGAATCATCGGTATCTGCAGATGTGTCGGAAATTAAATTGTGTAGCGCTGTTTCAATATGTTTCATTCTTACGTCTACCAGGAGCTTCGTACCCTGAACAGAACAAAACCGAATAGAAGTTGTTATCACAGAGAAATGTTGACATTAACGATCCTGTTTATGGACTAAGGAGAATAAGAATAAGAGTCCTTCCGCTTTACTGTGATTGACCTTCCGCTTCCGTGACCCCCTCTGCACTACAAGGTGACTGACCTTTACATTGACAAGTTGAGAAGAGACCTCTTTAACTCCCGGAAAAGTGTTTAGTGTCCACACTGTCGTCTTCTTTCGCTCAATTTGTTTCCATGAATGATTTCGTTATACAATGGTGCAGTTCGAAATGCTTTCTTTTATGTATTTTAGCTGGTATTTCCATGTCGTCTTCACAGAATAAACTACATAGTAAGCAAACAAAAAAGAAAGATAATATTTGTTTGTTGAAAAAAAGTGTTAGCATTACTGAAGAAAATGGTAGACGTAGGCTAATCAGTATTAATATCTTCTTATGTGCACCCGGAAGGCTTTCGTTGTCCTTTGAGTAGCTTACAATACTGTCATACTCTTAAGATGCCTCAGTCTTTCATAGAATGACCTGAGACCCGGTTTTTATAGTCAGAAGTGTGGAAATTAGCGAAACACGGAAAAATTACAGTTGATTTTGGAAACAACGTATAAGATACCAAAATGATTACGATTGGATGGAAATATCCAGAAGAGGACCGACGAATGTTATGGATGTTCGTGTATTTCGACTGTGCCTTATAATAAAATTATCTACAACAAGCATGTCAAACTCAAAGGCTAACACGGGCAAGGTTTAAGTTTATGTGGGAAAAAAAAAAGAAAAAAGAAAAAAGAAAATCAATCAATTTTCGTAGAAACGTAGGTTTATTTCGAAAAATATAGTATAAAAGAAAAGAACAAGAACAACGATAAAATTAAATGTTTTCTTCCTGACACTTGGCATCTCTTCTCTGCTACTATCTTTCCTACTTCGGGGGAAATCTTGTTCCCAGTGATTACTTTCAAAACTGGTCCAAGTTGAATATCAGTAATTCTGGATCTGACAGGAGACTTATTTCCTTTCATAATTGTAAATAACTGCTCACACCGATAAGTACATCCAAACATGGAAATAATTTCATATGCAAATTATCGAGTATTTTCAAACCTGGCAGGTAAATATTTCACTGAATTTTGCCTTCAAATTAAGTTATGAAATTTTTATTAAAACGTTTCTTACATACAGTTTTATTGGCTGGGCCGCAAAAATATTCGTTGTGGGCCGCATGCGGTCCGCGGGCCGCGAGTTTGACATGCTTGATCTACAATGTTTTACACACATTCCCACTCTTAAAAGGTGACACAAAATTGCATTTGGATGCAGAGTCCCCTTCTGCTACTATAGGACTATTACCACTGTCTTTATGCAACTGCGTCAGTTAATTCACGAAATGAGAATGAATGTCAAATCTGTTGAATTTTCTGACAGATCTGAACATCACAGAAAACATAACTTTTATTTATTGGACAATAATATTTAAGGTTGTAAATACCGTATGAGACCTCAAAAATTTCCCAAGGAATGTGTGAAAACTGGTAGTCTAATGCAGAACACTTTAAAATACTTATAAGAATGTAAAATCATATAATGACATTCTTTCATCTAGATATAAGTGAATAGGCTTATGAACATAGGCACGTTTCGAATAATTTGTCCCAAACGTAATAAACGTGACAGACTAGCTCAGTGGATATCAGTATTTATTATATTTGGAATGTTCTTTTCTTGGAACACCATTTGGGGAACGTCAAGTTCATATCACCAGCAAGCAAGGAACATAGCTGAGCAATATCTTCAGTTGATTTACCATTCTCATCTAACTTAAGACAGTCACTCATCAGTCGATAACGCGACCCACATTTCCCAGATGGAATTATGGTGTCGGGTGTTCCTGACTGAAACTGTAATTGGCAACAAGACACTTTCCCCCCATTCTTCCTGATTCGCCATTTATGGTCATCCATGACAGTCTTCATAAGATTCGTAGAAAAATTATGGTATATAAAACCGTACAAACAAACTAACCTTCACGCGAGTCTGATCCGTTTATTTTCTTCTAGTTTATGTACGTACCAAAGTAGCTTCCAGCATATAAAAAGTTTGCTTAAATCTGGAAGCGAGGTTAAATCATAGCTGAGAACAGAGATAGAAGATGTTACGTTGTTAGTATAATATTATTATTATGGTCTGAATAAATATATCTGCAGGCGACGAGTGCACTGTTTCTCCTGAAATTACATTACTTTCTCGCAGCGTGAAAACCTGAAATGTCACACACTTTAGACTGTTAAACTAGCTAGCTGTACTTAACAGACACCAAATTAGAAATTTTCTTAGAAATTAAAAATTACTGAAACTGATCGAACTTGCCTGATTCTTGCTTTATTAACGTTTGTTTCTAGTTCTACATTATATGCTTTTACTCTGCTGCTTGTAGCGATGTTTACGGGAAATGAATCGGGATGATACATTTCCAGGATTTTTATAGTTGGACTGAGGACAGTATTATAGGAAAATACTTATCGGTGTTACATTCGGGGGTTTCTTTGAAATCCAAAAATGTATAATATTGCTGTCACAGATGCCCGTACTTAGTGTCAGGTGTTTCTGAAAGTAAGAAACCCGGATTTGAGACGAACGCACTCCGCCTGTGACGTTTGGAGAAATAACGTTTCACATTGGAACAATATTGAGGACATTTTCGCATTTCGACTGTGAAGTATACGAAACGCGCAAAGGAAATCCTTATACATATTTTTAAACGCGGTGGGCATCAAAGAAAACCACATGCTTAGACGACTTGATAGATATATGTGTCCGAACGGTAACAGCTGATTATATAAAATATATCACACATGCTATATAAATCTATGAGTTTCGATCTGTCATTTTTGTAAATACTGTTAATACATATTACACCGACATTGTAATATCCAGTCTACACAAATATGGTTAGCCGTTTCATAAACACATCTCATGCCAACTCTTTGAAGTCATACCACACTTCCGGCAATTTTTTTTCCACCCATCATCATGCTGTGTACGGAGCTGTAGGTACTGTTGATGTGTTTAATGACGTACACACGTCACTGTTGACTGACTTCCGAATTTGTCATTGACGTTCATATTAGTAAAAATATCTGAATATTTTTAGAAACAAGATATTCTTACTTTTCCGAATCCCTTGTCAGATGCTCCTAATACACATTCTTACATTCTTTTCCTTAAAATACATTTATAATATTTTCCCATCTACTCTTAGGTCTCCCAAGATTTAGTTTATTAAAATTTTCGGATTAAAATCCTAACTTTATTTCCAATTCGGTATGCTAAAACATTTGGCATTCGTACCAACACGCCCTTGAACTCACTTTTAGACACGTAGACAGGCAAATAAGGTAGGTAGGTAGATTTATAGATAAGTACACAGACAGACAGACAAACAAACAAACAAAGAGGGAAGAACTTCACTGAATGAAAATTGCCATCTCCATGATATCCAGCTGCTCGAGTTAATAAATCCTGTTAATAAAGATTATTTAACTTTTTGCTCAGAAACAAACAAACCCCTGTTTATGAAGTTGACATCAGTCCACGAGGTCTGTTCGTCGTTACAGGAAGTACACTTCGAAGAAAAACGTAACAAAATTTATGTTTGTTGCGTCCAGAATCAAGTTCAATGTTCTAAAAGCCAAAAGTCACTTCCGGTTCAGAAGTTACACTTCTCTGGAATATTAATTTTATAGTCATGGTGCCACAAGGATAAGAGAGTCTCTTCGCCTTTTCGTTATAAAGTATTGTCGACTTTAATGTGAAAAAGAGAATTAACTTTCAAAGCTTGTTGTTAATATTCCTTATATATCATATAATGCATTGCTAACTTCAAATAAAAAGCAATTATAGGCTCAATTATTAAATGCAAATATTAATTAATAATGTATGGAACACACGCTGGTATAACACCTTTTCGTAAAA